>NC_044980.1:144788595-145067032 GCF_008728515.1 Papio anubis | reverse complement strand
GGTTCGAACCTGTAATAAAGATCCTTGCTGCTTAGCTTTGACTCTGGACTCTGGTGGTCTTCTTTGGGGAATAAACGGTCTGGGCATAACACATGGAGGTTATTCCCTTGAGCACCTATCCTTCCCCTTTAAAGCACTCTCCACAACACATCACCACTGTTGCTTTGCAGGTTCTATGGAGTTCCCAAAATAAATGTAAATCATGTTCCCCCCTAGGGTGCTATCAAGTTGAGGAATTCTGGAGGAACTGTAGGAGTCATGTACTGCTATAAAAAGCCCAGGAGCCTCTGGGGAGAGCCTAACCCCAAACAAGTGGAAGCCAGACAGACCCTCTTGGCTGGGGAACAAAATCTTAGGCCTGGACAAGAGGGTACTTATAATCAGTTAACTGCAAATATAAAAAGCCAGTCCTAAAGAGACGTCATCTTGTTTCCCATTAAATAGAAGTACTTATTCCATTTGCACTTTTTCAGCCCAGACTTTCTTCTTTTAATCTTCCAGAACACAGGACAGAATTAATTTGTATGGTCAATTCATCCTATACAAGGTTTAAATTTATCTTTTTGAAACTAATCTGTCACTGATTATCTCAGGAGTTAGGAGGCCAGAACATGGATCCAGTCTCCCTGTAGATCAAAGCTACTACAGGCTGAAAGGTATTTAATGCTAACATTTGGTCTGAGAGGAAAGAGGACACAACACGAAAGATGGTGGACAACATCCTCTATCCTGCAAGAACAGCATGTCCCATCCTTAGAATGTTGCAGAAGCCCTGCCTAATGGTGTTTCCAGCCCTTCCCTGCAGCTTTCTAATCCACATAGCGGTAGCCACTCAATACCCCATGCAGGTCCAGACTCTAGAGGTCAAATACCTAAGTTGTTACCACAAGTTCAAAGTAAAGACACTGGAAATTTCAGAAACAACTCAAAAAAGCTTGAAAATAAAATAACTTGTAATCACTTAGAGCAGAAGCAAAGATAAATCTTTCCAGTATTATATTCACGAACACACACAGAGTAGCATTATGTAAAAATGTTGTGTAACTTGTTTTTTCACTAACTGCATAATTTGATCAGTTTTCATGTTATTAAACAAACTTCATTATTTTTATGGCTTTGAAACACTCTATTGAATATAAGTATTATAATATAGCTAACTAATCCCTTTTTGTTGGACGGGATTATTTCCACTGTTTTCACTATTCTAAATAATGTCACAATTAATGTTCTTGATGATCCTCTAGGGATTTCCTTAGGTTAAATACTTAGAATTGCTGGATCAAAAATGTGCACATTTTAGAGAATTTTTAAATCAGATTTACAAATATTCTAATAGCAGAGTATATTCCTCCAACAGTGTGAGGAACTGATTCCGAAAATATGAATCAGTCCTGAGGCATTAGATAGGAAACACAGCATCCATCCTTCCATCCATGAAAAGATATTTATTGAGTGCATACTCTATACCATGTGCTAGGAACACAGCAGGGAAATAGACAGATATAAACCCTACCCTCCCTGTACTCACAACCTGGTAGGGAAATCAGACAAGCAATTCGGATACTGATTAGTTCAGCCTTGTGACTGCTTTTATTCTGTCAATATGTTCCATTTTAAAACAAGACTCCTGTCTTACTGCTAGGATTAAGCGTCTTATGTTGGAAACTGGGTGTCCTGTTTCTCCCTCACCAGGGGCCATGTCTTATTCTCATAAATTCTCTTGAAAATGCTATAGAATCCTGGAACAGTGGCTGGCCCTGCTGAGAGCATTTCCCTTTGTCTACATAAGTTACCCACCAGCCGTGCCAGATTCCAGCTGCATACTACCCATTTTCTGGAAAAGCAATGAAAATCATGGCCACTTTTGGTTTCACTCTACTCTCTCTGTGCCCTATACCACTTACTACAAATTAATTACTTTATTTAATTTAAACAACAATGCTATGAGAACAACACTGTTGTTATACCCTCATTTCACTGGGTTTACCTGGGTCTCTATCGCTGTCCTGATACTTGTCCTGCTAGGCTGAACACACCCTGGTCATCCACTGTTAGGCCTATCTCTGAAGGTCTGCCACACCCAAGGGACAACTGGGGTCTGGCACGCTCCAGAATCTGCTCTGACAAGTTATCAGATTGCCTGGGGGCACACCCAGCTCCACTGCAATGATTCCCAAAGCTGAACCAAAGACCGACCACCAGCTGCAGAACCAAGTGAGGTCCTTCTTTAAATGACAAAATGTGTGTATAAAATGAAATAGTATTCAGCAATAAAAAGAAACAGGGTACTGAAACATAGACAAACCTCAAAATATTATGCTAAGAGAAATAAGCCAGAGGAAACTGGACAAATATTGTACGATTCCACTTAAATGAAATATCTAGAACAGGTAGATTCACAAAGACAGAAAGCAGGTAAGTGATTGCCAAAGGCAAGGAGGAGAGAGGAATAGGAGTGATTCTTAATTGATATAGGGTCTCACTTGCGGGTGATAAAACTGTTTTGGGAAACAGAGAGTGGTGATGGCTGCACATGACTGTGAATGTACTGAATGTCACTGAATTGTTTATTTTAAGATGGTTCATTTTAATTTTATGTCATGTTTATCTCAATTTTTAAAAGGGGAGGAGTCAAGAATGTACTGATTCAAAGTAGTTAGGCCTAGGAATGTCCTTTTGTACAAACTCCCAAGTGATCTGGTGCACAGTAAAATTTGAAAAACATGCCTTAAATAAAACCTTCCGGTACAGCTACATAGAAATTGTCATCCAAAAAAATGCAAAAATTAAAAGCTTTTTATCCCCCAAAGCTTGAAGACAAGTCCTAAAGCAAAAGCATGGTTATAACTAGCACAAAGAGCTTAACGGTGAGGTGGCACCACTGAACTGCCTGGTGCCATTATTTCCAGTTAGCAAGGCCCTCCAAGGGTTTGCCTGGACCATCAGCATGTGCATGTAACACAGTCACTGCACTGGGGGAAATGAGGACAGAAAATAGGATCAAGAGACACATGGTGATGTGTGAAGAAGGACAAACCCTAGGCAAGAGGAGGAGGGATATTGACTAATCAATATGACCAAGCAAAGTAATGGTACAGCTCCTACATAGCCCTGAATTAAAGTAAACGGGAATCAATGGGCTAAAAACCAAGGATTCAATAAAGCCATTAAGTCATGGCAATTCCTTTCGAGGCAAATTAATTCCTTCATGGCTCTGTCCCCTGTTTCTACCAAAAGTCAATACTCTCCTAGCAAGGGATTTGGGGAATGTGGCTTCCAATACTTTGTCACTATTTCACTCCACCAGTTTATCCCTAGGAGAGGGACTTCTTCGCTTCTGGCTTTCTTCCATCAGTATGTTGGTTTGGCTTCGACTCCTAAGTCAAGTGATTTGTGTTTCAAGGGAAACAAAACCTAATCTCATCTGCCAACACCTGACAAGGGGCCAGGTCTCTCAGCGGTTAGCGCTGCTGATGAAACCTTCCTAGGGAACTATATCAAGTCACAGTGTGTCCGTCACACATGAACACATTAGCAAGGCACTCTGTGACAGGTGCTATGTTAAGAATATCTTATGTATTGTCCTATTTAATTCTTACCACAACCCTACAAGATTCATTTTATGGATTGGGAAACTGAGTCTTGAATGGTTTAGTAACTCCCAGTGTCTCCTGACTCCAAAGCCTGCCTAATGACCACTCAGCGGTGTCCACGTGCCTCCCAAATTAAAACCCTCCAAGACTCCAGGAAATGAGTGAGTCACCAACGACCCTTCCAAAGCAGCCACCCACACCCCACGGCAGTTAGAGAGGATTCCTGAGCACATTGGGCACACACACAAGAGTCTCCCAAGTATAAAGTTTTACATTGAGAGGGTCGCTGGCCATGAGATGTCCACACAGTTGCTTAGCTGTTTTTTGTTTGTTTGTTTGTTTTCTGAGATGGAGTCTCACTGTCACCCAGGCTAGAGTGCAGTGGCATGATCTTGGCTCGCTGCAACCTCCACCTCCCAGGTTCAAGCAATTCTCCTGCCTCAGCCTCCCGCGTAGCTGGGATTACAGGTGCGTGCCACCAACACATGTGGCTAATTTTCGTGTTTTTAGTAGAGACAGGGTTTCGACATGTTGGTCAGGCTGGTCTCAAACTCCTGACCTCAGATGATCTGCCCACTTCAGCCTCCCAAAGTGCTGGGACTACAGGTGTGAGCCACCGCACCCAGCCAACAGTCCCTGAGCTCTTACCAGTCAGAACTCTCACCAGCATACAGCCGGGTTAGAAGACAGGAAGAGAATGATTCTGGTGAGTGTGTGCTAAAGACTAACAACTTTGATTTGCTTGAAGGAGAACACACATGCCATATATTAAGGTAAATGAAAGCTATTGCTTTGGATTCAAAGAACCTGGGCCCTAATTTCCAGCTCTTTCACTTCAGCTATGTGACTTCAGGCAGTTTTGACCTTGCTGAGACTGAATTCTCATTTTTAAATTGGAGATGTTTATCTTGCACAATGGTGGCTATGAAGAGTGAATGGCGTATTTCACGTAAGAGCATTTATCATGTGCCTGGCACAGAGTGAATCTTAAATGGTAGCTGCCATTATTTCCCAAAACCAGATGACTGCTTTGCCAATAAACAACCTACATGCTGCTTTAGACATGCCTGAAAAATGTTAGAGCCTGTGTTTACATAGACCGGTGCCTACACAAACCCGGGTATTCTTTTCTGCTAACCAGTGTGTAGCCTAGTTTACATAGCAGCCTCTCTGAACCTCATGGAGATAACAATATTGGCTACTGCATAAGTGTGTGGTCTGGAATGTTAAAAAGAGAGAGGCCTTCATGAAAGCCTGCCAATTTTAGAGATCTGATCACCCATCGTAATGCTTTCTTTGCCCAGAGTTTTAGACTTCATCATTTTTTCTGTCCCAATACTGCAAAATATGTTGATCAGGAATTAATGCAGTGCAGCAGAACTCTGCAGGGCATGCAGCTAGCACTGAAGAAGCCAAGGCTTACAATTCATGGCCCTTGGAGCCACTGACCACTAGGGGCCGTTGGTAAGCCACAGAAAGCTGGAAGGATGCCTACCTGTCAGGTTTTTAAAAATTACATTTCTCATATAAAAAGCTATCTGGACTCTCAAAAATCCAGCTCATGGTCCTTTTGCATGGAGGGATGGCTTTATTTTCTATAAAGGCTTTAGTCCCAATTCTTTCTGGGATTGAAGAGAAGGGAAGATGAGTCTTAACGAGCTCAGATCTAGTCAGTGAGGCACATGGTTGGTTGGTTGGTTGGCTGGCTGGGGTGGGGTTGGTGGGACTTGTGTGGCAGTATTTGCACAATACTGAGAGATCCTCCACCTGCAAGAATTTCCCCAATACCCCATGACTTAAATCTCTTTTTGTCTTATTAACACTATGAACTTCTAAAGCCCGGTGATAAATACAGATATTCAGGATGGGACCATGCGTCAGACCACGATTAGATGCTGTGATACAGGAAAAGGAGTCAGAGCACACCAAAGAAAAACACGCAAAGATAGAGCTCCTAAAGGTGGGTTTGAATTCTAGCTTAGCCACTTATTAGCTGTGAAAACTTGGGCAAGTTACTTAATCCCTCTATGTTTCCATTTCCTTTGAAACCCCTATATCATAGGTTTGTTGCATGGGTTTAGTTAAATGAGAATGTATACAAAATTATACACACATAGAAAGTCTAAGCAATTTTTATTAGTTGTTATTCTTCTTTTGTGGAGTGAAAGTAAGACTGGAATTCAAGGCTAGAGAGCAGACATGCTGTCAGGGGGTTGGGGTTGAGGAAGCAAAATGAGGGTACAAGAAAAGTTTAAAACAGGGATCTCCAAACCCCAGGCCATGGATGGACTGGTACCGGTCCATGACCTGTTAGGAAGTGGGCTGCATAGCAGAAGGTGAGCGGCAGGTGAGTGAGCATTACCGCCTGAGCTCCACCTCTTGTCAGATTAGTGGCAGCATTAGATTCTCATAGAAGTGCAAACCCTACTGTGAACTGAACACACGAGGGATCTAGGTTGTGAGCTCTTTATGAGAATCTAATGCCTGATGATCTGAGGTGGAACAGTTTCATCCCCAAACCATCCCGACCCTGCCCCCCAACTCCCACCATCAATGGAGAAATTGTCTTACACGAAACCGGTTCCTGGTGCAAAAAGGTTGCGGGCCACTGGTTAAAAGACAGAAGAAAGCCAAAGTAGATGTCTACAGTTCACTGAAGCCCAGATGAAGAAAGTAAAGAAGCCCCAAGATATGTGTTCACATATTCAAAATTCTTTTATGATTTAATTGTAAGATGTATACTGGTGCGTGTGTGTGTGTGTGTGTGTGAAGTTAGGGGTGTTAAAACTGTAGCTCAACTTTATATCCCAGATGCCAGAGAACTTGTAAAGTCCTCTAGAGCTAGGACACGAGAGAAAAAACAGAACTAGAAAAATATCAATTGGTACACAGAGATCAGGGGAAATGAAGAAGGCTATGAGACTACACAACTCTGGGTCTCATACCAAGAGAAACAAAGCAAATTAGGGCACACCTGCAGGAGGGCGAGTGGCTTGGGAGGGTACACAAACAGCCCCTGAAGAGAAGGTGAAGAAACATGGAATGTTCTACTGGAAAAAGATAAACACAAAGGAAATTTGATCCCTATCTTTGGAGCACTGAAAGATAGTAATGGGGAAATAGGAGAGACTAGCTGCCTTATATGTGGCCCCCAAAAGGTAGAGTTAGAATCAACGGGTGTCCAAGAGTTCAGAATCCCCTAAGGTTGTATCTCACTCTGTGTGTGTGTGTGTGTGTGTGTGTGTATGTGTGTGTCTGTGTGTTTAGATACACACTAAACAAATGTACATCGTTTAGGAAAAAAGGATTTAAAGCTCCTTTATCAGATTTTCATGACCTCAAAAACTTAAGAACTCTTGGTATAAATAATAACAGCTAATATTTATCAAGCAATTACTAAGCACCAAGGACTGGGCCAAGTCTTTACATAAGTTATTAAATCTTCACAAGAATCCTCAAGAGGTGGAACAGCTGACTGTGAACACAGGCCTTGGAGCCAGCCTGCTTTAGTTTATATCTCAATTCTGTCATTAGCTACATAACCTCTGGCGACTCACTTTCTCACTTCCCTCATTATAAAATGGGAATAACAATAACCACCTCAAAAGGTGTTGTGAGAATTAAATTAGTATTAGGGTGGTGCAAAAGTAATTGAGGTTTTTGGTATTGTAATAGCAAAAAATTTTGGTAATGTCAAAAACCACAATTACTTTTGCACCAACCTACTATATGTAAAGTTTTTGGACAGCATCTGACAAATGGCATGCTTACTAACTACTATTACTTTCTAACTATTAACACTCAATGGTGTGCTGGTCAATGTTAAAAACAAGCTCTTGAAGAGAAGAAAGAAAAGAGGAGCTCTAAGTTGTAATGTTCGACCATTTCTGTAGTATAAATATTCCCACCTAGATCAATTTCAAGGTTGCAAAGTGAAGTCAACCAGTTCACAAAATTCCTAAGCAATTAACAGTTGGATCTCATGAGATAGTACAGGATAGCTCCAGCACACCATTATATTAAAGTTTTTTCTTACTCTCTTTCTTACTAAGTACTGGCTGGAAATGGTTCCTTGGTTCCTTGAAGGAGCAGAGTTTATGTAGAACTGGAGAAGCAATGCGCATATTCTGTTAGAAGATGCAGGTTAGAGAAAGGAAGTATAAGAGAGTCTGGCAAGAGAACAAAAACCTGTTTGGGTCAAGCAACATTTCTGAAAATGATGGGCATGTTCTTTCTTGGGGTAAGAGGGAATTAAACAGCTACCATATACTAAGGGCTTATTACATGCAAACCTTCCTTGTTTCATTTAATTCTCACAACAGCCCTTTAAGGTAGACAGTTGTACTTGCCCCAGATTCACAGAAGAGAAAAGGGGACTCAAAGACATAGGCAACTTTTCCAGGGACATAACGCAGGTGGGACAGGAGCTGAGTCAAGCTTAGCTAAGAGCCCAAGCCTGCATGACTAGAGCCTGAAATCATTCCACTTCTCTATGCTTCTGCTTAAGCAACAGAGACACATCCAGGGAAGGCCCCTTGGGTTCACCCCCAGTGGAAAGGGGCATCCCCAAAACTCTGGGTAAATTCTATAGGCAGTGCATCAACTTTTACAATCTCTCCAGCAGTCCTGTTCCAGAAAGCCCTTTCATACATGGGTCCTCCAAGCTTCTCCATGATCAGAAGGCTCCCTAGCCACCCAAATCTCTAAGACCTTTCTACTGCTGCCACCATGAGATTAGTCTCCCGGTGCTTCTCTGGGACTACCAGTATCTCATGTCCTTATCCTTCCAGAATCCCTCCTGACAATTAGTTTGGGTACCCAACTTGAGGTCATTTGGGATAGCTGCAATCGTGGAGTCATATAGTCAAGTAATATAGGAAGACATGCAAAAATGCTGAGCCTTCAACCATCCCTGAAGGCACTTTCTTTCCTCTAGAGAGACTATACAGGGTGTAATTCGTATGACAGATCCACAGTTACATTGCTCAGCTCCAATCATGGCTCTGTATTTGCTAATAATGTGACTTTGGGCAATTTACGTAACTTCCATGTGCCCAGTCTATTCAAATATGAAAGGGATAACAATAGGGTCCTCTTCAAAGCACTATTGTGAGGAATCAATAAAATAGCATGTAAAGGGATCTAAAAGGGGGCTTAAATTGATGGTATAAACAGGTTTTACACTCAATAAATGTTAAGTATTTTGGCTTGCCCATAGACCCATTTGCCAAATCCATTTTTTGAAAAGGTATTGTCCCCCACATTCTGGAACTCTGGTCCTAGAACAATTTGACTTATTTTTATTTACCCAAAACCAGTTGTTAGTCTTTTGAAAGTTAATGATCACTTTGAAAAATGAAATCTATGTACCTTCTGTTGATTGCAATATACATATGAAATATGTATATATATACATATAAAATATTCAGTGAAATATACCTATAAAAAATTTCAGGGGAGTGTCTTGGCGCTCTAAAGCCCATACTTGGCCATGCTCACAAAACTAAAATCCCCTGCCTTCCATTTAATAATGTCCATCCTTGACTTAACTCTCAGGGTGTTACTTCTTCCTGCTCCTTTCCTATTTTTACCTGTTTTCTTCAATTCTTCCTACATGCAAGGGTTTTCAGCCATTCCCTTCTTGCCTGCCTCCATCCCCTCATTAAGCAACATAGCTCCATAACCACTAAAAATAAAAATATTTGGGTCAACAATTTCAAGTATACATTGCCAGAGCTAAAAAAAAAGTTGCAATATTATACAGGGAAGATCCTAAATTATCTTCCCTTCTAATAATTACAATTCCTCAGACTCTAATTTACATGCTATCTTATCACATCTACTTCTACCATATCTGAAGCCATCTCTTAGTTCATAATAATACCTTCAAGTACAGGGCAAACTTGTTACTGGAGCTTATAGCATCTTTTCTGCCATGAGAATATATCCACAATATCTTTTCCAAAGGTAGCACTTCATTGGGATCTATGCTGAAATTCAGCAGGTACCCAGAGATAAAACATTGTTCGTATAAGTGATCAACATGTTTAATCAATGGAAAGAGCCTGGACTTTCTCCGGTCATGTAGAACTATATATATACTACATGTAAGACCTTAGGCAAGTGCCTCTGAGCCTTGCTTTAGTTATCTGTAAAATGGGAATATCAATAGGAGTAAGGGTGATGGTGCGTACTGGGTAAGAAAGTGTGTATTTACCACCCAGGAGTCATTTATCAGTTAAACACCTATTAATTAAGAACTTACTATGAGTTGGCTGTCACATTGAGACTAAGAATGCAACTATGAGATAGATGCATTGCTTGCTCTCAAGTTGCTTGCAGTGTTTTCAGGAAAACAGATCTTGGCAACTGTATGTTAGAAGAATACACAGGATATTCTAGGAACCCAGAGAAGGAACACTCAGAAAAATACTTAGCACACAATAAGCACAATAGCAAATGTCAGTTTTCTTCCTCCCTTAGCTAACAGGTAGACAGACCTTCCAGTAACAAAACCAATAATCTTTTTACAGATAGTGGGTGCCCTAGAGGATAAGTTCTTGGTAATGCCTGTCTTCTCAGACACTAACAGGTGTCATCTCCCATCATCCATCCAAAAAAAGCAAGGGGAGGAAATCCCCAAAGCTTCATTAGGCAGAGGAAAGAGAGCCATTTAGAGCAAATGAGTTGAGCCCAACTGTTCTTTCCATTCATTAGAAGCAGCCATTGTCCTTACCTTGTGGCCAGGAGAGCAATAAGAAAGAAAACAGCCAGGAAAATTAATTAGGACCCAGATAATTTTAGTAAAATGTTATTAGAGGTCAGTGTAAATTGTGGGAAGGGGAAGATGTACAGCCTCTGGGACACCTAGTCCTGTTTTAACTGGATGGCTCAGGTCTAACTGTCCAAAAAAACACCCACTGACTCCCAAGCATTGCTTGTAGGGCTTATTTGCTTACAGTTGAATCACATTTCTTAGCCTTCTTCCTCCAACTTGCACCTTGCCCAACATCTGCTCCCATCCCACTTTTCTTAATGACTCCCTGTCTTCCATTCCAGGGGCCCCTACCTGTAGCACATTTGTGGCACTTTCTCTGTTAGACAAGTGCCCAGAATTAGAAAGCAAAGAACAAGAACAAGGCTTTTGGTCCCAGATTCTGCTGCTAACCTACCATAACACTTTGGGCAAATCTATCCTCCTCACTTGGTCTCAGTTTTCTTATGTGTAAAATGGGAAAGCTGGAATAGACTTTTCATATCTCCATTATCTTTCTACTATTCTTTGATTCTTAAAAAAAAAGTGCATGCATGTCCTATGATTTCAATAAAACAGTTTTAATAGCTGATGAGTAAGCACCCTTACCTGACATTAGATAACAGGACGGTATTGCTTTATGTTTGCTCCCATTGAAAATTCAAATCCAAGTGTTTTCATCTATTTTGTGCTGCTATAACAGAATGTCTAAGACTGGGATATTTATAAACAACAGAGACATATTTCTTGCAGTTCTTGAGGATGAAAAGTCCAAGGACAAGAAGCCACACATCTGGTGAGGGCCTTCTTGCTGCATCATTTCATGGTAGAAGGCAGAAGGGCAAGAGAGGAAGAGATCAAACTCACAGCCTCAGTGTCTTTTATAATCAGTCTCAATCCATTAATGAGGGTGGAGTTCTCATGACCTAACCACCTCCCATTACACCCCACCTCTCAACACTGTTGTATTGGGGATTAAGTTTCCAACAAAGAAACTTGAGAAAATACATTCAAACCATAACACAAGTTGACTTCTCTGCCAGCTATCTGATATGAGCTAGCTTCCTCTTTCGAGCTTCCCACTCATCCTTCCACAGCCCTGTCAACATCCCAGCTTTCCATCACCTGTATGGCTGGATTAGTTCTCTACTTGGTGTAGCGTCTTACTCTTATAAAGGAAAGCAAGGCTGAGAAAACTTAATGGAATTGTTAAAGTCATGTATCAATTAAGTGATAGTCTAAACTCAGACTCAAATCTAACCATCGCTTTTTTCACTATATTACAATGCTCCTCTTAGACAGCATTAGACATTTCAAAACTGATACTTTGGCATTTCAAAACTAACACTCTAACAGTCTAGGATGGCAAGAGGGTGATACTAATTTAAAAATCACTAACGATTCCAGACTAAAAAATTCAGTAATGAATAAAAGTATAGGGAAATACAAAGACCAGATACTTAAGGAAGGAAAACAAGCAATTTTTCCTTGGCTTCACCAAAGGTGAAACCAACTCTAATGGAGCTAAATCAGCTCCTTGGCAATAGGAAAAACTATTGCAAAGACAGTTTTGAGATTAAATTTTTAAAAAAGAGCAATGTAAGGATTTTTTCCTTCTCTTTTAGTTTTTTTATTTGCTCTTTTATTAATATTCTATATTTCATAGTTCCAGAAAAAAACCTTCTATTGCATAGTGAAAATAAATTGGTAATGTCAGCATTTTCTCTTCACAGCTGGGTCCCAGGTTTGTAATGTTTTTCTCCCATAAAACCATAATCCCATAAAATTTAAGGTTATTAAGTTGCAGGTGAATAATTCATGAAGCAATTATAAAACATTTATGATGGAATATTATGAGCTTCCAAATAAAAGAAAACATTTGGGGTCGCCAAATTGACAAACTTTGGTAGCTGTGTTTAGATCTGCCCCGAGGGATTTACATGGGCCTTCTCTGCGCTTTGCAGCCTTGGACATTCAGAGATGGATTAAAGTCTCTCCAAGAGATTTCTGAAAGACACCTCAACAAATCAGTTAGCTGGTGTCACAATCAACTGAAGAGATGTAAGTACTGCCTGCTGATAATAATGGTGAGAAGAACAAAGCTTTAGAGAGAGTATACTCTGTGCTAGGCACCGTGAAAATCACTTTACATGCGTTATGGAACTAATCCTCACAATGACCCTCTAAAATCAACATTACTCTTATCAGTCCCATTATTTTGACTATGAAACATGATCAACAAGCTTAATAACTTGCCAAAGATCACATATGCAGCAAGTGGCTGAGCTGAGATTCAAACTCAAGCAGTCTAACCCTTGAGCCGCTACTCTTAATCACAGTGATGTACAGCCAGGCAAGACAAGGGCTGGAGAATGAGGAATTAGGACATCACAAATGTGTCATTTACATACAGTTTTTCTATTCATCAAGGTCTTTTTATATGTATTATTCCATCTTCACAGTCTTCTGCAGCATTATTGTTGGGTATTATTGGACAGACGTTATTTTCTCAATTTTGCAGATGAGTAAACTGAAGTCCAGAAAAGTTAAGTGACCCAGTTAAGCTCACATAGCAAGTCAGTAGAGGAACCATAACTATAGCTTGAGGGCTTAATTCTATTAGGTATCCAGCATAAAATAACAGAGCTAGAGAAGAGTTTCCTTGCCAAACCTCCCATTCAATACAGCATCTCTGAAGACAGATCTCCCAAGTTCTATTTGAGCACCCCCAGTTATAACAACCTCCTTGATTAGTGCAAAAATGCTTTCCAATGTTGTGAAATTCTGAAAGGCTTTTTATCCTGTCAGTATTTATCTCCTTACAACAGACTATTGTTTCATCTAGAAGGACATAAATCTTCTCCCTTCTCCTTTCTGCAGTCACATACCACTTCCTCATAGCAGGGTCTTCTCCCATCACTTTCAGCTTAACATCTTTACCCTGCACACTTCAATTATTCTTTATATCCCATGTGTCTTTAACTTATCTCCCTTCTTGTCTCTCTGGATGTGCCCCACCATGTTAATGCTTCCTTCCAAACAAAATTGAAATGTATCTCCAGTGACATGTTTGGAGCTGAGTACTCTCTCCCTCCTACATGGAACTGTGACCATCCTTCCCTCTATTGATAGAAGTGAATCTAGCTCCAATCCCATTAACTATTGTCTCAATGCACTAATGTGAAGTAGCTACCCTATGTCAAAGATTTTTTTGTTTGAATTGCTATCAAACTAAGTTACCTTTATCACATCTCTCCTCTGTACACACTCACTTCATCTCTTGCAGCATATGGTAACTTCAAAACATCTTTCAGCACAGGCAGAAATGGAATTCCCAACACCATCCATTTATCTGCATTTGCTCTGCAACACTGAGCAGTGAGCATGGCCTGAGCCTCTGAGGATGCTCAAAGTAGTCCAAGGAGATGGAAGAGAAAATGCCCACTGAGGGACAGGATGAATAATTCTCTCTGATGGAAGATAACTCTGTTCTATTAGATTCTCAAAATGATGTGGCTATGTTTCAGGGGCCAGTATCTGATCATTGCCTCCATGCTATAGTGATGGTCCATCTACTCTTCAGGACTGAGAGGGATCTTAAGGACATCTTATTCAATCCCCTCAGTCTAACAGCAAGCTGAGGCCCAGAGGAAAGAATGAACTTGCCCAATCAGTGCTAAATGTGGTACTCAATCTCAGATCTCAGGGATCCAAAGCTCTCTCCACTACATCGGAATGTTAGAGATCATTTAGTCCAACATTGCATTTATAGTTGGGCAAACTGGGGCACAAAGAGAAAAGGTTTTCCAGCTCAGGAGTGCTCAGAGCAAGGACAACACAGGTTTTGTTACCAATGTTTTTCACTGAAGAAAAAATAAAATGTTATTTCCTGCATTTCTGTGCTGGGTGAGGGCATCCAGTCCATATTACTGACAATAATGCCCACATGGTTTAACTTCTTCCTTCAGTACCACAGGCATCTTGCAAGAAGAGCCAGATCTCATCTTGACCATATCACCTCTACATGTTTCCCAATAAAAATAGACACGCTTGATTCTCTAGGTCATGCTGGCCTCAGTATATGAGACTACCAGGGAATGGAATTTCAAGTCAAAGTAGAAATGACAGGGAATTCCAAATGCATTCTCAGTCAGCAACTTCTGTCTGATCATCAATGACACTGGCCTAAGAATTCACTCCAGTTAGTCTCACACAGAAAGCCCAAAGATGAGTACTCTCTAAACAATTCCATTAATGAAAGCCACCTTAAGCACACTCAATTGTCAATATTCTGCAAATACTCAATTGCCAATACTCTTCAAGCAAAATTTTATTATCCATTCTCTGCAGGCAACACACTGTTACCAGCCCCCTATCATGAATGCCCATTTTTCTACCTGTTTTGTGCCTCATATGAGGATAATCTGTATCTCCAGGCAGAATTGCATCACTATGCCTAGGAGTTAGCCATAGGATGCTGTTGAATAAAGCAAAGAAGGATGAACAGGTGTCAGTGGGGAAAACTCTATACAGGAGAGGCTTAGGGTGATAATCTTCCCAGGAACTTGTCTCAAACTATATTCTTCTTGTCTGGATTGTGCATGGCTAGTATTTTTTAAATAGCAAAGATTTTCTTAAAAGATGCCTTCTTTCATGTTTTTAAAGTTCAGGAAATATCTTCAATTATTCACATGGAAATAGTATTAATTTGACATAAGTTGAGTAAGTATGGTGGGATTCCAAGAGATGGAAGCTCACCTCAACCTCCCTCACTGCCACCATCAGGTGCAGACCTCTAAGGCAACAAAAACAACTAAATAAATAAATACATAAATACATAAATAACCTAAACCAGGTTGCCAGCCAGTCCAGGAATCTTCTGTGAAGGTTTGCAGTTCAGAACTCTTAGGCCAGCCTCCTGTACCACATGGAGGCATTGCAATGCCACACACACAGCCAATAGGAGGTGATGAGCAGATTCTAAGCAGGTGAGCATGTCTCAGAGAGCTTTGTCAGTTAAGTTTGGGTTAAACAAACCTGCCTGCAGCCTGCAGGTTTTATTACCCAGGCAGCATCTCTAAAGAAGGATTAAGAGAACTCTATCATGGGGATGGCAGAATCTTAACTGAAATCCAAGTTGCTGTATTTGCATCCCTAGAGAGAATCTAGGGCTTCGAGTTTCCCAAATAGTGAGCTGCTATCACTCTGAGAATTCAGCTCATCTAAACAGTTCTGCATACAGGGATGCTGCAAGCATACCTTTTTCCCCACCTGCTCCTCCTCCCATACCTCACTGGGGGTCAGGAGAGTGGGATCTCACATTAGCATAGAAGTTACAGCACATCCTCTCATTTGCTTCTGATTTTCAATTACACTGGTATAATGTACTTAAAATCTGTCTTTTATTTGGAAAGATAAACACAGCAGTTTCGTAATTTTATTGCTATGTCAATTTGCAAAGAAAATTCTATTTAAACTCAGTGACTGGCCTACTGCCACCATCAGCCAACGGCAAGCTGCTGTCTACCGGGACAAAGAATGTGCCAGCTGAGTCTCTTGGGTGGATGACGCAGCTGGTAGGAAATCTCTCTTTGTCCCTTCACCTGTCCCATGAGAAACTCCGGGGATTTTCTCAGTATATAAAGCCCAGACTTAGAAAGATTGATTATTTTTTTCTTATTTTTTCCAGCTGATTTGCAGAGAGCCAATATTAATTAGATATCCATGATGCATCTGGCACTAAGTATTTTTTACACATTAACTCATTTGATCCTCATAACCATCCTTTGAAAAGGCTGTTATTATCCCCAGTTTGATGATTGCAAAATGGAAACAGAAAAATTAGGTGACATGAACAAACTCTTACATTGTGTGGTCTAGACACAACCCCACAGCTGTCTGTCCACAGCTAACATGCCTAATCATATTGCACACTGACTTTTACTCCATTCTCCTGGCCCACTCTAACCTATTTGGCACATACTAGAAATTCAATAAATGTTTGTTAAAAATATAGATGATGTATTGGCCTCAACCTTGCTCCTAATGTTGGACATATCCTGATACTTACCAGAGGACTGATTAAGCCCTAATTCAGACCACATACTTAACCCAAATCTCTCTTTAGACTAACCTTCCAAGTCAGGTTGTGATACACTGGCCAGACAATTACAGTCAGAGATGGACTCTTCCCTATCCTTATGAGCAGCTTATCAGGTAACCCTACCTAACTGAAAACTTTCTTTTAGTTCCTAAAACTCACCATGTTCATTCCTCTCATGGGCCTTGCAAATGCTTTGCCATCTGCCTAAACCATGTCCCTGCCCCCTGCACACAAGCAGCTTCTGTTTCTCTTTCCTGTATCATCTCGTCATCATTTCCTTGGGGATGCCATCTTGACCCTCTGGCCTGAGTCAGGTTTCTCTACTAAATACTGTTACAGAGCCACACTCATTCACAATGCTCATCTCTATCTATGATTGTTCAGCAACTTGTATGCTGCTTTGATTCACGCCTGCCTCCCCTGCCAGCCCACAGTTCCAGGAGGGCAGGAAGTGGGTCTCTTTCAAGACAACAATGGATTCCCAGCATTCAGCACAGTGCTTGGCTTATATCAGCAAACATCTGTCAATGAATATCTAGACCATGTCCTCATCACAGCCACTGGCTTTTCACCCTAGCCATAAACTGGAAACTCATGGTCCAAAAGTTCTGAAATAAGCACAGTGCTACAATGAATGATAGGTAAGAAATTATGAAAGCCTAAGTCAACTCTGAGGATTTACTGATATCAAATTATCTTCCCAAATGAAACAAAACACATCATTATTAAGTTCAAAAACTCCAGAACTTTAGTTCAGACACAGATAAAACACAAGAGATGCCTTCATTGGTTGGCCGTATCTCTCTCATCTTTTAAATTTCTTTCCACTGTCAAAAGGACTTGGGTAGGTAAAGATATAATTATTCCTCATCTAAAGGAAAATCCATTATACCAAGTTCTAAGGAATAGTTCAAGTTATTCTGTTCACAAAATTTTGTTGTGAAAGATACATGTTAGGTCTCATTAAGCCATTCACTAGGGCTAGAAATAGATACACTATACAGAAATTTTCACTGCAAGCAAATCTCTTGAAATAAAATTTAATATGTGCATCATCTTGGGAGAAGATAAGCCAGTGGGAATGATTATGTAATGTTTACATTTGCATTTCTCAATTAATTATTTATTTCATTAAGTATTTACAGGATGCCTACTCTGTGCCTAGCGCTAGGCTATGGCATTGAAAAGCAGTCCCTTTCTCAGCAAAGCACTTTGATTTCATTACATGCACTCTGTATAAGGGAAGGAAACGAGAGTCAAAAGAAGTTTTATTGTTTGCTTAAAAGTCACATGCACCAAACTAATGCCAGAGCTAGAAGCCTGGTTGCCCAGCAAGCCTTATCCAATTAACAGAGGCCTCAGGGAACTTGGGGTGGCATGGGGGTGAGTCTATGGCTGGGGATAGGCTTTAGGCTAAAGTTTGAGTCAGGGATCTCTGGCTGGAGTCAGAGGTCCACCTGGAGAGAACAAGATCTGGCTTATAAGGAAATCAAATTATCAGGTATTACAAGATAAAATAGAACACCAGAGAGAGAATAGGAGTTGCCACTGGTTCAACAAAGAGAAACGATCTCTATGGTAGAAGGAGTACCAATCAGCAGCAAGAAATCTGAATTCTCATCCCGTCTGGGCCACTGACCCTCTCAGAGATGGTACCCCTGTGGTTCACACTATCGCCCACAGTAAAAGCAACGGTTGTACTACAGCAGTGATTTTCAGCCTTGGCTGAATGTTGGAATCAACTGGAGAGCTTTAAAACACTGATGGCTTGGTCCCAACCCTAAAGATTCTGATGACATTTGTGTAGGGTAGGACCTCCAGCACTGCAAATTAAAAATCTCTCCAAGTAATTCTAATGTGCAGCCAAGGCTGAAAACCACTGGACAAGAAATTCTCTAGGGCTTCCTTCAGCCCCAATAATTCATCATTTTACAATGTAAGACAGTATTTCCCAAACTTTAATATGCGTAAGAATCACCTGGGATCCCTGTTTTTAAAAATTCATTTCCAAGATCCATCTCTAGAGATTCCAATGCAGTATATTTAAATTGGAGCCCAGGAGTCTGCATTTTAAAAACACCCCATATCCTAGGAGGTCACTGCGAGACTCACTAATCTAAGGATTACTAGACATGCAGGACTCCATTTCTCATCATCATTGTAATCACCAAACAGGCTTCCAGATCCAAAGCTCACAGCTGGGAGGGCTGTTATAAGGCAGACACATCCAACCACCAGAGTCAGGCTTAGCACTTGGCCTATCACAAGGCTGACAGATGGCAGAGGGAGGGTTCCTTGGTTTTCAGTAGAAAAAAACATGATGCTGCAGTATGCCACTGCAGAGGCAGAGACAGGCTGAAGATTGATAGTCCACAATGCTGCTGAAATTCACCATCAACCGAGCATCTTGTGACATCAGCAGCGATGCCACTGGCCATTATCAAATCACCCACGGTGCTCAAGATTGATTTCCAGCTGTAGCAATGACGCTTACCGTCTCTAGGTGCATAGGCAGGAAACAAGCTCCGAACCTGACTGTAATTTAGCATTCATTTGCATTTTTAAATTAGTTAGGCTGTGGACCGTTGCAAAGAAATGACAGAGAATTTTTATAATAATTAGCCTTGTGGGATGGGTGGGGGAGAGGAGGCAGTAATGGCTCTGCCTCACCATTTCACTGGAAGGAAAAAATACAATTCAGCATCTCAAGTCACCAGATCTATGATTTCCTGGTCCTCACTGACCTTGTGGACCATGGCACCTTCTCCAAAATCTCAGCTGAACACTCAGGTCTGTATATGTCCTTCTTTCCTGAGGCTAATTCCACTCTCCCCCTTTTCTCCCCATATACAGCCCATTTAGCATTTCCTTATGTTGGCTGGATGCCATTACATTCCCTTTTGTTCACTTTCTTTATGACTGAGTTCAGCTCCACTCTGCACAAATACTCACTCAGTATGTGTCAACACCCTAATGCATCTGCTAAAAATAACACTGATAGAGCTCTTCTTAGTTTGCAAATGACATTTTTATCTCCATTATGTCAAATGAGTCTCCCATCATTTGCTAGGGGGTAACCAGGGTAGGAGTTATGGTCCCATATTTTATAGATAAGAAAAGTGAAGCTTGGGGAAATCTAGTGACTTGCCCAAGGTCATAAAACTTGCAGATTGCTTTGCTAAGATCAGAATAAAATCTCTGAACTCTAAAATCTATACCAAGTTGCTTCAATCTCAGGATGCAATGTAAAGGATATAAGGATCACAATAGAGAAGGGCAAGGTTCTATTGCATGTTTTAAATCATTTCAACAAACCATACAACATCGCCAGCCCCACTTCCACTCTGAGCACGATGCTTGGAGAGGTATTTTGAGAAGGAAATTGGTAACTGGAAAAACAAAAGAGATTTTTAAGCCTTGTCATTCAAGGAATGTCAGAAACTAGGAATATTTAATCTGGAGGACAGTTAGAAGACTGATAAAAGCTAACTTCACACAACTAAAGGGCTTTCTTGGGAAAGGAACAGCATGCTTATTCTGTGCGGTCACAAAGGAATTATTAAAAGGCAAATTTCAACTTGATGTGGATCAGTACTGGACAATGAGTAGGGGCTCTAGAGTCAAACGCCTGGGTTCAAAACTCAACTCTATCACTTCCAGCTGGGTGATTTGTGGCAAGTTTATAATTTCTAATTCCAAAGACACTTGTCTATACAAAAGAAATAATTATGGCTACCTTACAGGATTATTGGTATCATCAAATGAACTAATGCAAGCAAAGTCAATAAATGTTTAATAGATAATACATGTTTACTACATAATAATTAAGATCATATCTATGGCATATACACCAAAGAAAGAGGTTTATACTCACTTATCCCAGAAAATCTAATAAGTAGATTTTGATCCTCCATATATAGTTGAAGGATAGTTTAAAAACAGAGTAAAGAAAGAAGGAACAACAAACTATTCTTCCCAGCCATAAGAGACCCTTGTAAACAATTACCAGCCCATCAAGTCCTTTCACTCAAATGGTTTCTGGAGACCAAATCAATAAGTCATGCTGAGTTGAGGGACACATGCCTCAAGCAGGAGAGAAACTGAATATGCACTATCACTACTTTTATGTAACACTGTATTTGTCCTAGCTAGTGTAATAAAGCAAGGAAATAAATAGGAAACATAAGGATAGAAAGATAAAGAAGTAAAACTGTCATTTAAATAAACAACATGACTGTATACTTATAAAATACAAAAGAATTGACAGATAAACTATTTGAGTTAATAAGTAAACTAAACATGATCATTAGAAATAAAGCCAATCTATAAAAATTAATTGTATTTCCATATGTTAGTAACACTGTAAATTGGAAAAATTAAGTTTCAAGGAGTGTAGCACTAATAATGGCATTAAAAAACACTAAGTTCCTAGGAATAAATGTGACAATAGATACAGAAAACTACAAACATCACTGACAAAAACAGAAGATAAGCTAAATAAATGAAGGTATATGTTCACGTATTAGACATATTGGCATACAATAAATATGTCAATTCTTCCCAGGCTGATCTACAAATTCCCTGTAATCCTTTTTGAAAGCACATCAGAATTTTTAAGACAAACTGACAACCTAATCCTAAAATGTATATGGGAATTTAAAGTGCCAAGGCCAGTGGAAGTAAAGAACAACAACATAGGCTACTATATTTAGAATCTATAATAAAGCTATGGCAAATTATATATATATAAAAATATATAGACATATATTTCTATACACACATACTGTATACTATATATATGTGCATACACATATGCACATACACATTTGTACTACATACACACATACACACACACACATATATATGTTATCATTATTTTATCTTTTGTTTTTCCCAGTGATATTTTATAGTTTTTCATGTAGGGGGTTAGATATCGTTTTTTATGTTTATTCCTCTGAATATGGAGGTTTTGATGCTATTGTAAATGACATACTCTTTTAATACAGAGAGCGATTTCCTTGCCCAGTATTTATGCAAGAAAATAGCAAACTGATAAATAACAATGGTGACACAGCAGTCCAGTATCATCCTGATACCAAAATCTGGTAAGGACACAATTAAAAAAAAAGAAGACTACAAGCTGATATCCCTGATGAACATAGACACAAAAATCCTCAACATAATACAAGCAAACTAAATCTAGCACCACATCAAAAAGATAATAATTCATCATGATCAAGTAGGCTTAATTCCTGGGATGCACGGATGGTTCAATACATGCAAATCAATAAATACAATTTATCCCATAAACAAAATTAAAACAAAAACCATATGATTGTTTCAACGGACACAGAAAAAGCATTCAATAAAATTCAACATCCCTTTATGATAAAAAGTCTCAACAAACTAGGCATGGAAAGAACATACCTCAAAATAATTAGAGCCATATGTGACAAACCCACAGCCAACATCACACTGAATGGAAAAAAGTTAGAAACATTTCCCGTAAAGATTAAAAGAAGACAAAGATGTCCACTCTCACTGCTTCTATTCAACATAGGAAGTCCTAGCCAGAGAAATCAAGCAAGAAAAAGAAATAAAAGGTATCTAAATAGGAAAAGAGAAAGTCAAATGATCTTTGTTCACTGATGACATGATTCTATACCAAGAAAACCCTAAAGATTCCTCTAAAAGATTCCTAGGCCTGATAAGTGACTTCAGTAAAGTTTCAAGATACAAAATCCATGTATAAAAATCAGTCGCATTTCTATATACCAACACCACGTTCAAGCTGAGACCTAAATTAAGAACATAATCTCATTTATCATGGCCACAAAAAAATAAAACAGCTAAGAATACATTTAACCAAGGAGGAGAATGATATCTACAATGAGAACTACAACACACTAATGAAAGAAATAATAGATGACACCAACAAATGAAAAAACATTCCATCCTCATGGATTTTAACAATTAATACCTTTAAAATGACCATACTTCCCAAAGTATCTACAGATTGAATGTAATTCCTATCAAATTACTAACATCAGTTTTTACAGAATTAGAAAATAACTAAAATTTACATTGAACCAAACAAAGAGCCCAAATAGCCACAGAAATCCTAAGCAAAAAAACAAAAAACAAAAACAAAAACAAAAACCTCCAGAGGCATCAGATTACCCGACTTCAAGGTATGCTACAAGACTACAGTAACTGAAAAACCATGGTACTCATACAGAAATAGACACATAGATCAAGGGAACAGAATAGAGAACCCAGAAATAAAGCCACACATCCACAACCAACAGATCTCTGACAAAGTTGTCAAAAATAAACAATGAAAGGACATTCTATTCAATAAACTTTGCTGGGAAAACTGACTAGCCATATGCAGAAGAATGAAACTGGAACCCTACCTATTACCATATATAAATATTTACTCAAGATAGATTAAAGAATTAAATGTAAGACCTCAAACTATTAAAATCCTATAAGAAAACCTAGGAAAAACTCTTCTGGATATTGGTTCTGGCCAAGAATTTACAACTAAGACTTCAGAGCAAATGCGACAAAACAAAAATCAACAAGTGGGATTTAATTAAACTACAGAGCTTCTGCACAGCAAAATAAACAATCAACAGAGTGAACAGAAAACCTACAGAATGTGGAGAAAATATTTACAAACTATGCATCTGATGGAGGACTAATATACAGAATCTATAAGACACATAAATCAACAAGGAAAAAAAAAATAAATAGCCCCATTAAAATGTGGGGAAAAGACATGAAACAGACACTTCCCAAAAGAAGACACACAAGAGGCCAAGAAATGTAATAAAAATGCTCATGATCACTAATTATCAGAGAAATGCAAATTACAACCACAATGAGATACCATCTCATACCAATCAAAGTGGCTATTATGAAACAATAAAAAAATAACATATTGGCAAGGATGCAGAGAAAAGGGAATGCTTATATACTCTTGGTGAGAATGTAAATGAGTTTAACCCCTATGGAAAATGGTACAGAGATTTCTGAAAGAGCTACAAATAAAACTGTTTAACCCAGGAGGTATCTACTAGGTATCTACCCAAAGAAAAATAAATTGTTCTATCAAAAATATACCTGCCCTTGCATGTTTATCACAGCACTATTCACGATAGCAAAATTATTGAATCAATCTAGGGCTCATCAATGGTGGACTGGATAAAGAAAATGTGGTACATATGTACCATGGAATATGACATAGCCATAAAAAGGAAGGAAATCATGTCCCTTGCAGCAACATGAATGCAGCTAGAGGCCATCACCCTAAGTGAATTGACATAGAAAGAGAAAATCAAATACTACATATTCTCACTAATAAGTGGAAGCTAAACAATGAGTACACATGGACATAAATATGAAAATAATAGACACTGGGACTCCAGAAGTGGGGGATGGAGGAAGGAGAACAAGGGCTCAAAAACTACCTATTGGGTAATCAGATAGTATTGTTAGAGTAGGTAGCTAGGCAGACAGGAGCAGGGCAGGAGAGGGCCTCCACCCAGGAATGTCAGGTGACTATCAGGTGATGGTCAGGCAGTTAATCAACTGTCTCTCTAAAATGATCATCAGTTGCAGCCAGTCCCAGGGAAAGACAGTCTTCCAATAGATAGAAAATACCTGAAGCTAGTGATCAGCAGCTTCCCAATAAGGTTTCAGGAGTTGGGTGAGTGGGTTCAAGTATGCACACTAAGAGGCAAAATGGTAGAGTTTAAATGATATATGACCTACCTCTGGGAAGTCCTGACTGGTAAGGGAAAATCATCTCAAGTGAGCATGTGTACAACTTCAGTGAACACACTGTGCGCGCAGGCCCTCCCAAGTGCTGGCAAGCCACTGCTGATGTGGATAGCCCACCCCAAGGGAAGGCTCAAGGGAGAAGAAACACAAACTCCAGAACTATGCCAATGTATAAAACCCCAAGTCAAGGTCTGGATGGGGCACTTGAATCTCTCAAGCCACCCACTTGACCCTCTTCCAAGTGGGCTTTGCTTCCCTTTGTTCTTGCTCTAAAGCTTTTTGATAAACTCTCACTCCTGTTCTCAAACTTGCCTTGGCCTCTCCCTCTGCCTTAAACCTACTTCTACCCCTCAGCTGAATTCTTTTCTTTGAGGAGGCAAGGATCAAGACCTATGCAGACCTATGCAGATTCACCCCTGGTAACACTATGTTCATTATCTAGGTGAAGGGTTCAATAGACACCCCTATTCCAGTATTATATAAGATAACCACATAATGTATCTGCACATGTACCTCTTAAATCTAAAAAAAATTTAAAATTTAAGAAGGTGTACCAATTAAATATCCATATGGGAAAAAACTTGACCTCCTACTTATAGTATACATATATATTTATATACAAAATCATTTCCTGATTTAAAATCTAAAGGTAGGAAGAAAGCTTACAGGAAAATATGAGAATATCTTCATAATTTTGAAAATGACAAAGATTTCTTAAACAGGATCAAAAGTGCTAATCATGAACAAAAAAAAATAAAAGGAATTAAGTTTAGAAACTTTAGTTTATCAAAATCTTGAGTGAAAAGGCAACCCATAGAATAAGAGACAATATGTATAATATGCATATCTGAGAAAAGACTCAGAGCCAAAATATATAAAAGTTTGATACAAATAAATAAAAGTCAATCGGAAAGGGAAGAAGGCAAAGACTTAAACAAGCACATTACAAGAGGATGTCCAAATGGCCAATATTTATGAAATGATGCTCCACCTCTTAGAGATTAAGGAAATGCATACTTAAACCACAACACGATTCTGTAGTATGCCTACCAGAATTGCTAAAAGAGAAAAAATCAGCACCAACCAGAACCCAAATGTTGGCAAGGATTCTGAATAGCAACTGGAATTCTCAAGCATTCCTGATACGAGCATATATTTGTATACTGAAAAGCATTTTGGTAGTATTTACCCTATGACTCAACAATGATATACTTAGGTATTAACCCAATAGAAATACATATATATACTAATCGAAAAACATGTAAAAAGGTGTTTATGGCAGCATTGTTTATAATAGCCCCAAATTAGAAACTATCCAAATGCCTATCAACTATAGAATTAATAAACTGTGATATAATGAAACACAAAATGGAATACAGCACTGGGAATGAACACACAACAACTACGTGTGATGATGTGGATGAATTCACAAACCTATTGTTGAACAAAAGAAGCCAAACAAAAGAAATACTTACTTTGGTATTTATATTAAACTCAAAAAGAGCTACAACTAATCTACAGTGTTAGAAATCAGAATATAAATGATCATGAGGAGGGCTTCTAGGGTATGGGTAATACATATTGTTTCTTAATTTGGGTGTTATTGGGATACACATGTTGTGAAAATTCATCAAGCTATGGACTTAAAATATTCATATTTTTCTATATGTGTGTTAGAATTCAATAAAAAAATAAGTACAAAAACCACCAAAAAGGTATCAAGTCAGGATTCCCTTTCGGTTGGGACATGAGGCACTTGAAGGGGAGCAGAAACAGACAAGACAAGAAAGATTTATTGGGCCCAGACTGACAAGTACCTCAAATGCCAGGAACAGATGTTTGGACATATTTCTCTAAACCAGGATTTGGCAAATTTTTTATCATTAAGGACTAGATGGTAAATATTTTAGGCTTTGTAGGTCATGTATTCTCTGTTGCAACTACTCAACTCTGACTTTGTAGCATGAGAGTGCCATGGCTAATATGTACATGTGGCTGTGTTCCAATAAAGCTTTATTTACAAAAACAGGAGGGCCAGACTGCTCACCACTGCTCCAGAGAGTGAGAGCCATGGAGTATTTTTGAGCATTTAGTGAAAAAATCAAAGTTGTGCTTCAGGAAAACCACTCTGACAGCAAACTCAGAATAGAGTGAAAAGAGAGAACACCACATTCAGCCGGAAAGACGTAACTGGGGCAGAAGATGATGAAGGTGCGTTGAGTGGGGAGGAGTCGATGGGGAGTGTCAGTAACTTTCCTTTTGGACTATGGGTGCCTCTGCAGCTCCTGTCTCCCCATCAAGGATGGAAGGCATTAAATCCACCCCAACCACTTACCCTGCCACATACATACACACAAAGAAAGTCATGATTATTTGGTGGGTCAGAGTCCAAAAAACTGATTGAGTTGCTCTTTCTGGAGATGGTGCTCTCAAAGAGACCCACAGACTTGATACCACTTCTTGGAGGATCTCTCTCCAGCCATGTCCACATCTCTGGATGTCTTCTTTTTTTCTGGCAGAGTAGTCAGGCCTGAGCTTTATCTAGCCTGGAAGAGCTTGAGGAGACAGTGGGAGCAGGATGCTGTCTTTCCATTGATGTCTGCTTCTTTCTTTATCAGCAGGTGGAAGTTTTCATAGTGTTGAATGGGCAGGCACCTAAGTTTGGAGGGAAAGTAGGTCATTTGGACTTCCTTCACTTTCCTCCAGGCTGCCTCTGGCCTCAACAAGAGGACACAAACACCTGGCCCAGTTTATTCTTACTTTGGAGTTTAAGTTCAAAACCAGCTAATTACAGTGTTATTTTTACTTTTCTTTTTAATACTTTAAGTTCTAGGGTACATGTGCACAACGCGCAGGTTTTTACATATGTATACATGTGCCATGTTGGTGTGTTGCACCTGTTAATTAGTCATTTACATTAGGTATTTCTCCTAATACTATCCCTCTCCCCTTCCCCCACCCCACAACAGGCCCTGGTGTGTGATGTTCCCCACCCTGTGTCCAAGTGTTCTCATTGTTCAATTCCCACCTATAAGTGAGAACATACAGTGTTTGGTTTTCTGTCCTTGTGACAGTTTGCTCAGAATGATGGTTTCCAGCTTCATCCATGTCCCCACAAAGGACATGAATTCATCCTTTTTTATGGCTGCATAGTATTCCATGCTGTATATGTGCCACATTTTCTTAATCCAGTCTATCATTGATGGACATTTGGGTTTGTTCCAAGTCTTTGCTATTGTGAGTAGTGCCGCAATAAACATACGTGTGCATGTGTCTTTATAGCAGCATGATTTATAATCCTTTGGGTATATACCCAGTAATGGCATGGCTGGGTCAAATGGTATTTATTTTTACTTTTTTTTTTTTTCAGGAAGCTTATCAAAAGAGAAATAACTGGGTAAAAGCAAGGGTTTGTATACTCCTGGGTCCTCTGGCCTTGTATCATCACATAAACTCTAACCCCTTTCTATTGCTGCCCAGTATCCCCTAGGTGCTATTACTCCACTTGCCAGGCAAGCCAGCCCTACTGGTGAGTAATAGGAAGAATAACCTGAACTAAACTTCTGGACAGTGGAGAAAATGGTTTAAGTATATACTTTCTTCAATTTCATCTTGCATCTCTTCTGGTACTCTTCCTGTTCCCCTACCGTTCCAGGCACAAATACACACATGCCATTGAATGAGTTACCATGAGAGCAGGAGAAAGGAGAGAGAACAAACCACTCCCAACATGTGAAATTTTCATACCTTCTGAAAATGAAGAAGGAAAGGCATGTGGCCTCCCACCCTGAGCCATTTTCCCAAGGCAGTTTCTTTCTAGCCCTCCACCCTCCAGGCAGATATGTTCACCTTGTTAATAATTCCACCTGCATCAAAAAACATTACCTTCATGACCGGAAAATAGCAGCCTCATTACTGAAACCACAGCCTGCAGTCAGATGGATTTTCCCAAAGGCCCCCAAACCTTTCCATTTTATTACCATGTCACTCCTCATTTTAACAAATATTAATCACAAAGATACATTTTTCTTGGGCTGTGGATTTAAGTGACCTTTTCCAAGCACTTGGTAAAGGTTGGTTCAGGTGAAAAAGAAAAAGAATGATTAAGTTTGCAAAGTTGGGTTTCTATCCTAATTTATTTATGCAGAAAGAAGGAATTGTGTGGCTTGTTGCAGATTTCAAAAGCATGTTATGGACACATTCCTTTTGTGGTTAGGATGCGGTAAAGCATACTGGATGAGGGACTGGAGTTTAAATCACCCTAGTTTCAAGCGTGGCTCCACTACTTACTAGCTGTGTGACCTTGGACAAATGAACTCAATTTTCTGACCCTCAGTTTCCCCATCTCTAAAGTGGGAATACTTCCTCCCAAAATGGCTGTAGAGCACAAATAACACTGAAGCCAGTGCCTGACTCACAGAAAGTGCTCAACAGTTCTTAGCCAGTGTTTTTGTTCTTTTCCCCTGGTTAAATGTGTCACACACACTTTATTAAAACAAGGCCTACTCACACCCTTTCTGAAAGAGCTACAAATAAAACTACTGTTTTACCCAGGAATCCCCACTACTGGGTATCTACCCAAAGAAAAATAAATTGTTCTTCAAAAATACACCTGCCCTTGCATGTTTCTCCTTCTTCTTTCCTGCTGCTTACAAAAAAAGGCCCAGTGTTTGCTCTAATGCTTTTTCTTTTTGTCTACTGTTTTTGTTTTGTTTCAAGATTCTCTGAAATCTATAAAGGGAAAAGCAAATTGTTGTCTCTATTTCTTTATTTCTGTTAGTGTTGAGTGGATTTCTCTCCCACTTTGAAGGCTTTCTGGATAGAGAAGATAAATTATTGATTAGGGTCAGAATATCCGTGGTAAGGAAGAAATTCAAAGTATGTGGCTCTCTTGTGCAAAGACTATGCTTCAATGAAGCTTGGGAACTGTTGATTGTATACTGCTCTGGGCTGTATAAATTCAACGTCACTCTCTGGCCTCCATCCCCTCTTTCGACCAGCAGCCTGAAATACACCAGAAACCTGGTCTAGGGCACAAGTGTGGATTATACGCAGAAGAAAGAAATCTTGTTAGCTTTCATGAGGATACAAGCTATTACTGTGGTCTTGAGGGTGCTGAGCTCAAAGCATTAAGTCCACAAACATACGTTAAGGATGACGAGAGGTAAAACGGTACGAGGCTCAGTGTCAGGGTACCTAAATTCTAAACCCAGGTCTGCCACCAAAGGACAGTGGGACAAAGACCAAGTCACACTCAATCTCTGCCCTCAGGTTTTTCAGTTATTAATGAAGACTTTAGATTGGATGTCCTTTGGGGCCCCTCTTGGCTCAAAGATCCCGTGTCTACGCTAGTAGAGTCAATACTTGTATAAAAGCAAAAGTATATAACCTTTGCTTTTTAGGAATTAATTAGTAAATGCAGTCTTATTATATTAAAAGGGAAGACCCTCATCCATGTTGGAAAACTTCCATCATATACCAGTTAAGTTCTTTGCTGGCAACAGACACTACTCTTAACTCTCATGAAAAAGAAGAGCTCAATGGGATGGCACGTGGTAGTGTTTGGAATTGGAGGATGAGTTAGAGTTTTATGAATGTCATGGACTTATGAAGTCAGGAAAGAAGAGTCTGGAGTTGTCCATAGAAGGAATTCATGAACGTTTTTTCTCAAACAGGCTTGTAATAACTCTGTTCTAACTTCTTGCTTTTCAACTTGACTACAGCAAGAGTGTTCCCATCATGCGTTAAGCTTTAGAGGAGAACATGGAAGGAGAACATGGCTGGTCTGGCTTGGGCCACCTGTCCTCTCCTGTGGTAGAGGAGTGAAGGGTCCTATGACTGGCAACCCCTCCAGAGACACATAGAGAGAAGGGCGGATCTCTAGAGGCTGACAAAAGAGAGTTCCTACACAGCCTGATGACAGATGAGGAAATTTACCTTCCACCAAGAAGGCATGGCCACTGAGGGTTTTGTCCTCCAGTTACCAGAAAAGGGAAAATATTTGACATGTTAAGCTTGAAACAGGTTATCACTGTCATGCTATAAGCAGGTTTTCTTGGATAGTTTTTCTAAGGAGAGCATCTACCCCAGGCCATGCCCTCTGTTTGGCCCTTGACTTTCAAACTTCTGAGAAACAGGCATTATTAGCTTCTTCTTTATGAGCAGAAACCAAGGCTTAGTGAGGCTGAGCTGTCCAAGGCTACATAACAAGCACAAAGTAAAGTGGGATGGGATCCCACATTTGGCTCCAAAGTCTGACCCTATTCACTGTATTCTGTGCTGATAGGGTAGGGGAGCAGAAATGTTTTCCAACCTCTGATGAGGAAAGACCTGGAATCCTGAGGGCTGGGATGCAAATTTTTGTGTGGGTCTTTCTCAGGCAGAATACTCCTTCCAAAGAGGAGAGCCTGTAGGCAGAGAAAGAATTTCAGAGAGGAGGGAGGAGATTTAAGCCCTCATCCTTTATGAAACATTGTTCATCCCTCTTTGGTTGCTTTCACCAATGCTTTGGAAGTTCATAGCCTTTGATAAATAAAAAGAAGACAACTATGATTTTTAAACTTTAAAATTGGAGAGAGAGAAAAAATGCAATAATCTTTCGATCTTCTCCAGTGCTACTCTTTAAGGTTAATTTATGTTCCATAAGGAACTAGATTGAATAAGAAAAAAAATAAATCTGAAACCCATCTCAAAAAGCTGGAAGTTATACATTCCTTCTCCTGAAAGGTAGTTTCTATTTCTGCTTGATTCCTATGAGGTAAAGATGAATAACCTCGAGGTTTCCTTTTCTCAAATATGGTATTTAGCCTTCCACACATGGCTTTTGATTGAATCTGTGATTTGTCTCTCATTGACTTGAGCCCCAGAAAACACCACTGCAGTGACAGGCCTCCTGTGCTTTTCCAACTGGTAGACTAAATAATCCAAATTTCCTCTCTCAGATTAAAAAAAAAAAAAAAAAAAATCTTAAGACCACAGAGCACAAGGGAGTTTTTTCAAAGTCACCATCAGGAATAAAGGGTCTTATAATATTAAAACAAACACACACACAGATATCTGTGTGGGTATGTGTATATTCCTCAGTTTAGAGTCTGACCCACTGGTACAGTGGCTGTCAGAACCACTGAGTAGTGAGAGCTTGTGAAGCCACATCCAGGCCCAGGAGGAACACCTTCTATGATTGATTGCTAATTTCTGCTATGGTCACAGACATGGGAGTGATAGAATGTTTGTAAGACTGGGCACACCTGTAACCCCAGCACTTTGCAGGGCTGAGGCAGGCAGATTAAGTTGAGGACAGGAACTTGAGACCAGCCTGGCCAACATGGCGAAACCCCATCTCTACTAAAAATACAAAAAATTAACTGGGTGTGGTGGTGCATACCTGTAGTCTCAGCTACTTGGGAGGCTGAGGAATGAGAATCACTTGCACCTGGGAGGCGGAGGTTGCAGTGAGCCAAGATTGCACCACTACTCTCCCACCTGGGCAACAGAGCAAGATTCTGTCTCAAAAAAAAAAAAAGAATATGTTTCTAGTATTTGTTAACTAATATAGCAAGATTCGGATTCAAAATATATAATACGAAAGTCTAAAATCTATTAAAGGGAGATGAGAGAGAAAATGGCAGAAAAGTAGACCTGCTCATACTGTTACAGAAAAGACCCATAACTGTCCCTTTTCCTACAGTAACAGCTTTTTTGCCTTATGATATTGTTTAACTGTGACCCCACCCAAAATCTCATCTTGAATTGTAATCCCCATGTGTTGAAGAAGGGACCTCATGGGAGGTGATTAGATCACGGGGGCGGTTCCTCCATGCTGTTCTCATGATAGTGAGTTCTCATGAGATCTGATGGTTTTATAAGGGGATTTTCCCCACTTTGCTCTACATTTCTCTCTCCTGCCACCATGTGAAGAAGATGTGTTTGCTTCCCCTTCTGCCACAATTTTAAGTTTCCTGAGGCCTCCCCAGCCATGTGGAACTGTGAGTTAATTAAACCTCTTTCCTTTATAAATTACCTACTCTCGGTTATTTCTTCATAGGAGCTGGAGAATGGACTAATACATCCTACCACTCCACTACTCCTGTCCTTTAAGTCTTTAGAGCTTTGAGGAACTTCTAAAATCCTGAGAGGAGAGTGATTGCTTAAGTTCTTTCTGTTAGCTGGACATTTACCAGTGCACACCTTAATTATCAGCTAGCACTTTAATTAGCCGCTAACACAGTTGTTCTCAAACTCTGCTGCATGTTACAATCACCTGGGGAACTTTTAGCTCTCTCAATACTCAGGCTACATCCTAATTAAATCAGAATGGCTGGGGAATGGAGTCAGGCATGGGTACTTTTTAAAGATCCTCAGGCAATTTCAATGTGCAGCTAAGTTTGGGAACCATTGATTTAAGATCTAAACAAGCAGTAGAGATGCTGCCCAGAAACCCAGAAGTAACAAATGGGTGGGAGCACTAGAACCAAAGTTCTGGTTTGTACTCTGGTACCCAATTCTGGAGGAGTCAATGAAAGGCCCTCATCTGAATACCTCTAAAGATTCCTAAGCACATATTTAAGAAAGCAGCACTTGTGTAGTAAAAAGTCACTGACTTAAAAGACATGGGAGAGACTTCAATTATAAACAGATATACACAGCTTCAGATAGATTCATGAATGACAAGTGAGCTTGTTATTAGAATCATGAAATGTCAAAGCTAGGACAAGTGCAAGATACCATCAAATCCAACCCATTCATCTCATAAATGAGGAAACTGAAACCCAGAGAGAGAAAAGTGCTTATGGTCACTCACTAAATTAATGGAGGCTCTAGAACTTTATACTAGGTCTTCACATCCATGTCTCACTATTGAATTCACTGTTCCACATTGTCACTCTGCTTTTTCTTTAGTACCTAACATGTCCAAAATGGAACTAGTTATTCCCATACCCCAAACCCAGTCTTCTCCAACTACCAAGGGTCTTGCTCAAATTTGTAGTGGTCATCACTGATTTATCCATGCCCCTTCCTCCCTACAGTCAACCCATCAGCAAGTCTTTTAGTGTCTGCCTCAAAATATACCATCCATCTGTCCACATCTTACCATCTTTATTGTCATCATTCCTATTCAAAGCCACTCAACTCTTGCTTGAATCATTGTTACAGCCTCTTAACTGGGCTCCTGTCTTTCCTCTCTGCTCCCATGCTCCACACAGGAGCTCCATTTGTATCCTTAAAACACAAATCAGATTATGGAGCTCCCTTGCTTAGAAAATATTTCAAAGGGTTCCTACTGCACTTAAAATTCAAACTACTTCTTGGGGCCTATAGGCGCTGGAGGGTTTGGGTTCTGTCTCTCTCACACCTCAGCTAAGAACACTCCCCACCTACTAAGCTTCAGTGACACTGTTTTCCTTCCATTCTTAAAATCTTCTTAATTCTCTCCAGCACCAGCTCTTCTGCCTATGATGTTTCCTGCCTGAAATGCTGAAATGCTGCCCTCTCCCTACCCTGACTCCTTTTGCTTGGCTGGCTCTTTCCCAGTCTTCAGAACTCAGGTTAAAGGGCTCTTCTCTTTCACTGAGGGCCCTAAGTTAGGTATCTCTCTATTAAGCCTCATTTTGGCCCCACTTTAGCTCCTTTATAACATTTAATAACACCTGTAATTATTTCATGTATATATATGTTCTTAATTATTCTCTTCTGCTAGAATATGAGCTCCACAAAGGCAGGGGGGAAAAACGTGTTTATTTATTGTTATATTTATTCCTGGCATCTAAGAGAATACCTGTTCATTGGAGAAAGGGAAGGGAGAAAAAGAAGGAAAGGGAAGGGAAGGGAAGGGGAAAGGGAAGGGAGGGGAAGGGAGAGGGAAAGGGAGGGAAGGGAAGGGGAAAGGAAAGGGAGGGGAGGGGGAGGGAAGCAGAGATGAGGGGAGGGAAATGATATTATCATGACTTAAGTTGTCTTCTTGGAATCTTCCAGACAGTGCTGGATAAATGGCCAAACTAGAACTAGAACCCAGGTCTCCTGATAGCAGTACTAATGTTCTTTACTCATATTATGCCACTGCTTTAATGAATTAAGGACAGCTTGGACACTCAGAATCTCTTGGTGCCCCCAAGGAGGTAGACACCTGGCATGACAAAATTCTGACTTTATTTATTTATTTAGAGATGCAATTTCACTCTGTTGTCCATGGTGGAGTGCAGTGGCATGATCTCATCTCACTGCAACCTCTGTCTCCTGGGTTCAAGCGATTCTCGTGCCTCAGCCTCCTGAGTAGCCGGGATTACAGGTGTGTGCCACCACACCCAGCTAATTTTTTTTTTTTTTTTAGTAGAGACAGGGTTTCACCATGTTAGACAGGCTAGCCTCAAACTCCTGACCTCAACTGATCTGCCCACCTCAGCCTCCCAAAGTTCTGGGATTACAAGTATGAGCCACTGCACCCAGCCACAACTCTAACTTTTTAAATCAAAGTGGCTATGAAGCATTTTAGCAGCTCTGACTAGAGCTTTGGCTATAGCACGCGATAAATGCGGAAGTACTTGCTCTTGTTTCAGTTCTGGCTCTGCCATTTCTTGTGTGATCTCCCTGAGCCTCAAGTTCCTCATATGTCAAATGGGGATAATAAGCCCATACTGGCTATCACTAGAACAGCAGTGAAGGATAAATGAGATCTTGAGTAAAAAGAATATTTGGAGACCTCACAGTATTGTCTGCATCCATCAGAACAATTGCTATTGTTGCTAATACTATCAGTTTTATGATGTAGAAAACATTCTGCTCTCCTCCTAGCCCCAGCATTTCTTCTTTGTGTAATCATAATGATTATGATGAGAATAAAGAGGAGGAGGAAGAAGAAGGAGGAGAATGGGAGGGGCCATTGGTCAGGGAGGAGAAGGGGGAAGGATAGTCACCACTTACTGGTTACCTTCTATATACCAGAGTCTTTACAGGTAGTAATTCTAATCTTCACCAACTCCCTATGAGGTATTATAATTCCCATTTTATAGGTGAGAAAAACCAAAGCTCAGAGGTAGGTTACGTAAACTTCCTCACACACACAGTAAGTAAATAGCAAGCTGGGATTCAGATGCAAGTCCATGTAACTCCAAAGCCCCTGTTTTTTTGACTATGCCATGTTATCTTCCTGAATTAATAGGAAAAGTATCCGGGCAGGAGTAAAAAGTAAAATCAAGCCACATCAATACTCAGGCTGCAGCTACATTTATGGTTGGCTACTGATTGCTGAATTTACCACCAAAGTGGCTATAAAAAATCATTTTAGACAAAGAACAGTGGGAGAAGTGATCATGTTTGCAAATGGTCCACCGATCTGGCCATGTTTATACAAACTTTTTTTTCACTGTGGTAAAATATACACAACACAAAATTTACCACTTTAACCATTTTAAGGTGTACCATTATATGATATTAGTACATTTAGAATGTTGTGCAACCATCACTACTATCTAGTTCTAAAATTTTCACCACCTCAAAAAGAGACCCCATAGTATCCATTAATCAGTTACTTCCCAGCATCCCCACCCTACTCCCAGGCAACCACTAATCTTCTGTCTCTATGAATTTATGCAATCTCTCTTAGTTCCTTCTTGTTCAATGTACTAGGATAAGACCCCTGAAGGATTGCTGTTTCAGAAAACAGCAGCTCCCTTGCTCGTCAAGGTTCTGCTACAGCATGCTCACCTGGCTCCCCAGGGGCCACCTGCTAAATACCTAACTCAAGGGTACAAGAGCTGGTGAAGAGTCAGCTCCTTCCCTCAAGGGAGCCATTATGCCAGCAATTGAAGATACCTAAGAACATCAATGCCCATTAGAAGCTGTCCAGATCTCTGCAGACAAGCCAATATTTCAGGAACACAGGTGGGCAGGACTGCAGGGGAACAGTGGAACAAGCAAAGACTTTGCAGTTAGCTGAAGTTGTGTCTTGAAACATCCATAAGTTAGTTATGTGACTTTAACCAAGTCACTCTACCTTCCTGAGCCTCTGTTGGCAAAATTGTATAAACTGATATGGTAAAACTTAACTGGTGAGGGCTTGGGGGGAAGTTAAAGGGAGATTAAACGAGGCACTTAACATGGGTTTACTCTTACTTTAATTATTGGATATCTGTCAATTCAAGAAGAAGTTATATCTACTGCACATGATCTGAAAATTAAATGATAAAGACCTGTCTTTATCATGTGGGAAAACAGACAGGCATTATATTGCTTCTACTGAAATGAAAAACAAATCTAGTAAGTTGTAGGTCAAATCTTGGTGTCATTCCTCTCTGTGGACACAGGTCCAGCGTCTGAAACCAGGGTCCCCTGACCAGCACTTAACTCCTTAAAGGCTTCCATTTACCTTTGTTTATATTGAAGAAAAATAATATTAAATATTAGCATTGCTATTACTACCACTTTCAATCTACACTATTTTATGTGGTGGAGAAAATAAATTATTAAAAACAAACCATGATGTAGACACTGTGCTAGGTTTAGTTCAAGAGTTATTTTTTACGTGCTACGCACCGTTCTGGGTACTGAGGTGAAAAGATCAATAAAACAAGAATAACGTAAGCAGACAGTCTTGATTCCAAATCCCCTCTACACTAACCAAATGACTTTGAACAAGAGTTACTTCATCAAAGCTCGATTTGCTCCTCTATATAATAGAGATAATATTTCTAACTTCACAGGTGATTTTGAGGACGAAGTGAGATAATCTATATAAAGTATTTGGCACAGTGCACCAAGTAAGCACTCAATGTGGGCTATTAACATTATAGCATAATTTTTAATAAGGAGCAAAGACACTAATATACAAAGATGAGCTCTGTTGGGCAAAAATCTCTGGGAGCCTGAGTTCAGGATCATATTCTGGAGGAGGTGATATCTTCTAGGATGAATATAAATTAGCGAGATGGAGAGGGAAGGTCATTCCAAGAGGAGCGAACAGCATAAGCAGATCAAGGAGGGCACGGAGCAGCGCCCTGAGTGACAGGAGTGATAAGCAGCATGGAGGGAGGGAGTGAGAGGTAGGGAAAGTGGAACCAGATGAGGGTGGGTTCTGGGCTCCAGGGCCTACACTAAGATTTGGCTGATATCCTGAGGGCAGTGAGGGACCACTCAAAGGTTTTAAGCAGGGAAGCAACATGCTCTGCTCTGCCTTTTAGAAAGGTCCTTCTGGCAGTTGGACACAGGGTGAATTTAAGAATAAGAATTCAGGAAGCAGGGAGACCAATTAGGAAGCTGTGGGAATAGTTCAGATGAGAGGTGATGGCAAACTGAACTAAGTGAATGGGAGCAGAGACAAAGAGGGAAAATACTATAATGAAAATATTTAAAGATGATTCTAAAAGATGTGGAGACTGATTCGATTAGACGTTGAGGAAGAGGTTTCCTGGAGGTTTCCGACCAGGTGTCTAAATGTACCATGGGGCCCTTCACTTTGATAGGAAACATTGGAGGTGGAGAAGGTTTCAGGAGAGGACAAAGAGTTCTCTTTGTCAAATAAGGGGCTTCACGTGTTGGGGGTGACTGATCCTGAGATGTGTCATTCAGATTCACCATCAGGAATGATGTCCTCTGCTATTCGTTCATTTAGAGCAGGGGTCCCCAACCCCCGGGTCACAGACCAGTACCAGTCCATGGCCTGTTAGGAACCGGTGCACAGAGGAGGTGAGTGACAGGTGAGCAAGTGTTACTGCCTGAGCTCATGCAAGGGATCTAGTGCTCCTTATGAGAATCTAACTCAGTGCAGCTCTGAGTGATCAGTTGAGATGGAACAGTTCTTGGGGGATCTCCAAAACCATCTGCCCCACCAGCTTTCATTCCCCTCCTTTCCTGCAGGTCAGTGGATCCTGAGAACTTGTCATTCTCACAATAACCCATCCCGCTAATCTCCCCTGCAGTCACCGGATGGAGAGAATTGTCTCAGCTAAAGAAATGTGTCTCACTGCCATCCGGTGACTGCAGGGGATAAAGGCTCCCTCATTCAGGCCAACTCAGAGCAGCTCTGAGGGGTCAGTTCAGCTGCACAGTTCTTGGGGGGTCTGCATCTCCCTTTGCCCCACCTGCTTTCATTTCTTTCCTTTCCCAGATGTGGATCCTGAGAGCTTTCATGCTGAAATAAGCCTTCCTGCTAATCTCCCCTGCAGAGTCTGCTGTCTGAGCAACACAACCTGTGGCACAGCCAGCAGCTGTGGAAAGAGTGTAAGATAAGGAGAACTGGCTCTGTTTAACAGGTAGGAGACTGAGGATCAGTTGGGAATTGGGCTCTAGGGCAGCTGGGTAAAGATGGCCTGGAATAAGCATCCTCATACACTCTATGTGGCAACCTCCTTCCTCTTTGCTGTACCTTTAAGCAGGGGTCTCAAGCATGGCTGCACTTGAAAATCAGCCAAGGAGATTTTAAGTACTGTAAACTAAAAAAAAATCCTAAGCCCTCTACCTGACTGAACAGACCCCCTATTGGCCAAGGAGACCCCAGAAAGAAAACTTAAAAATGGAGTTTCTAGCCATGATGGGACAGGAGGTCAGATACATCTCATTGTATCCCTTCCCTTTTGTAGTTTAGCTATCCCTTCCCTTTTGTGGTTTAACATTAATGTTAAAATAGAGATCATAAGACTGAGAGAATGGACTCTTTATGGCAATAAGGTTTGGAGTTATAAAGAAGGCCTAAGGCCGTATCAGACAAGGATTTCATTATGCACCTCTACAGTTAAAAAGAATAAACTATGTTCTAACTGCCACAAGGAATTTTTTTTTCTTTAGCAACCAAACAAGCACTGGTCTCCCAATAAGCAATATTAAAACAATTGTCACTCACTGCCAGATGCTGACTATCTGCCCCTCCTGTTCCACAAGCCATAGCCATACCTTTGATTGTAAATGAGGCTGACTTCAGTAACTTTCTCCTGATAAGAAGGCCACTCACTGACATGGACTGGTTCTGGCCATTTTATAGAGGCTGTGTACCCAAGTGCACTCAGGTCCCTGCTTCAACTTTTGACATATAGGGCCTCACTGTAATACATTTAAATGTTATGTCTCTACTGCAAGGTGACAACATGGGTCATAAGTAATATGTATATTTGATTATTACACATGCCTGCCCCTGCTCATTCATATTCATAGCTCTTCCTATAACCTGTTGAATATGTATACATGGCCAAATCATTCAGCATGAATCCCTGTTGTTGTACCCACCCCTCCCTCAAAGTGCCTGCCTTTTGGGCTTCTGCAGGAGGCTATACTTCCCAACCTGTCAGAATGGCCACCTTGCAGGCTGTAACCCTATATAAGAAAGTCTAATCTCCTTTCTAAATTTATAAGTGGTGTGATTTTTAAGTTAACGATACCAATATCTGAAACCCAGCACCAGAGATTCTGATTCAGTGGCTCTGGGATGGGGCCCCTGTGATGTATTAGAATCCCCTTGGTTGCAAGGAACAATTCAAATCAGTCTTAGTAACTAGAAAAGTGTGTTGGGAGAATAATTTATAAGGACAAAGACAATAGGGTGGCTCATTGAGGGTAAGAATAAAATGCAGTTAAGCTTAAGAAATGATGGAGCCAAATACTTAAGTGCCATCAGAAGTCACATTCTCTTCCTTTTTTCTTCTGTTTCCTGTGTGCCTACTCTAGTTCTCTCTTGCTCCTTCCTTAAAGCATCATAGCATTTATGGTTAAAGACGAAAATGACCACTGCTATGGTTTGAATGTGTCCCCCAAAAAGCAGGTGTTGGAGACTTAATCCTCAGTGCAACAGTGTTGGAAGGTAGGGCCTAATGAGAGGTGATTAGGTTGCAAGGGTGCTTCCCTCATGAATATATTAATGCCATTAATGTGGGAGTCATTTTGTTATTACAGCAATGGGTTCCTTATAAAAGAGGGAGCTCACCTCCTCTCACTCTCTCTCCCCTCCTCTCTTTGCCCTTCTGCCATAGGATGGCACAGCAAGAAGGCCCTCACCAGATGCCAGCCCCTCAGCCTTGGACTTCCGAGTCACCAGAACTGTAAGCCCATAAACTTTTAAATTACCCAGTCTCAGGTATTCTGTTTTAGCAGCACACAATGAATGAAGACAACCACCAACAGCTTTAAAGCTTTATATATCTCATCAGTATAGACACCCCCAAGAGAATCTAGCTTCTATTTTCTAAGACTACAACGACAATCCCCAGGAGATACCCTGATTAGCTCTGCTTTGGTCAGGTGCCTGTCTGCCCCTGAATTAATCCATCATCTTAGGGATGAGGTCACAGTAGAATATAGTTAACTAATCCTTCTGCAATGGTTTTGACTGGAGCATGGAGTAATGCCTTGCAAAGGGATTCTGAGCAGACAATTACAAAGCTGTCCAGTGCATCACCTCACACCATCCCTTCATGCCTCCTACTTCCATATTACTAATTCTGATGGAATTAATTTGACATTGTCCCTACTTGTGGCTTTTTTTTTTTTTGACCTTGAAAAGGCTAACGATGAGATAAAGCCAGTTGGGATCAAGAATGTAAAATCAGAGAAGTCTATATGAGAGAGAGGAAAAGGCTCCCAGATATCCCCTCACTCAACTTCTGTCATTCTTCCTTTCATTTTGAAAAACCGAGGAGCAAAGAGGCTCAAGATTTTTCAAGGGTCATATAGTGAGTTTGTGTCCAAGTTGAAACTAGTACCCATTTTTTCAGGCTCTCAGTGTAGTGTTCTTTTCTTTATAAAGATATAAAAAGCTTGAAGCAACTACCAAGTGTAAATAATTCAAAAATTAAGGTAAAAACACCTCTGAGATAAAGTAAATCAATGGAAAAATGGAATTCAATTTGTACAAATTTGATTTTTATGTCATTTTTCTCAGTGTGTACTTATTCCATAAATCAAGGCCAACCCACAACACTCACACCATGTCTAATGCTCATATAAATCCAAGGTGTCTACCATGACAAGTCACCATAAGACAAATATATTGTTTTTATCCTTAAATGAAAGCAATAGGAGGTTTAGTATTTGTCAAACAGATCCCTAATTAATAGGCCAATTGCTTGGGGCTTTAAGGATTATCAGAGGAGGATTATGGAGACAGCATAGGCAGGGAGAAAGCTCATTGACAAGTGCTATGGTTTGAATGTGTTCTCCAATTGTGTTAATGCTTAATCCCCAACTCAACAGTGTTGGGAGTTGGGGCCCAATGGGAGGCTCCACCCTTATGAATGATTTAATGTGATTATAAAAGGGCTTGAGGCTGAGAGCTTAGTCTCTCTCGAGCATGCACGCTCTCTTGCCCTTATACCTTTTTCCATAAGATGACACAGAAAAAAAGACCCTGCCTCAATACAACTCCTTGATATTAAACTTCCAAGCCTCTGGAACTGCCAGCCAAATAAATTTCTGTCTATTATAAATTACCCAGTTCCGGTATTCCTTCATTGCAGCACAATGAAGTTATCTTCATTTCTAAGATAACTAGAAAGTGGAGACCTGAATTCTAGTCCAGCTGTACCTCTGATTCTGATCCACTAAGCAAGTCATTTTCTTCCTCTGGACCCCAATGACCTTATCTATCAAATGGGGAGTTTGAACTAGAAATGCACTTCTCTAACTTCAGCTATGCAATCTCATCGCTGCTCCGATAACTGCATACCAGCTGTGTCATCATGTTTTAATACTCTTTCCTTACGTTAACTCACTTTTTAAACTTAAATTTTACCAAGAAACATTTATTTCACTATTATAATGGAAAAGCAGCATCACTTAGATTAATTGAAGATCTCTATATAAGTACATATGAAATTACGTGAGATGAGGAATACGTTAATTTACTTGACTGTAGTAATCACCTCATTACGTGTATCAAGATGTATTGTAGACCTTATATACAATAAAAATAAATAAATGGTCACCTGGGTTGAACAACAACAACAAAATCCTCATTACCACCAGTAGTGTGTATATACTCCATGTTGGGGAACCCTGAGCTAAACAATCTCTAGGGGCTTTCAGTCCCAACCGATGATGGTTCTTAGGAACAGGCAGAGGTCCAGTGAGACAGAAGTCAAGGGATGTTACACTGTAAGAGAATCATCTGAAGCCTTCAATTCCCTGTTGCTGGGCCTAGTTCTCTGCTGTGTTCACTCTCCCACTACTGCAGCCCACAGTCCTGGCCTAGGTTTGCCTCCCTGTCTTTTCATGGGCACGTCAATTCAAACCCAGTTGTCAGATCGACTCTGAGAAGAACTAACCTAATAGCAGCTTCTTGTTTTGTCCAGTTCAGGAAATTCCGGGTTTTAATAGAGGAGAGTGCCTTCACATATCCACATATACACTAAGTTTTTAATGTCAGTGTTGAAACTTCAGACACTCTTACAAACGGTATGGAAGAAACCCTTTGCAAAGGACTTCTCAAGTTTTAGCTATGTCTCTCTCATTTTATCATCTACCACATCCATCTGTTACTATTCTTTCCTTCTGTCCTTCTTCCCTATTAACTTATTATTTATTTCTCTGTCCCTTTTTCTTTCTCTCTTCTATTTCATTTTCTCTCTCCCAGTTACATTTGACATTGACATGGCAGGTATTTACTCCGTGCCTTCTCCATGCAGGCACTGTGCTGGTCTACCGCACTGCCAGTCCCTCACCTTTCTTCATCACCCATTCATCCATCTATGAAATCTCACCCAGCCTACCTAGCATTCATCCACCCAGTATTTACTCAGCACTCACTTTTCCACCTCTGCTTACTTTTTTTCTATCCTTTTCTTATGGCTCTTGTCAATTGCTGATGGATCAGGAACAAAATCCCTCAGAGCAGCTGAGGCAGGGAAGAAGAATGGGGGCCCAGTAATACTTATGGCAAATGTCCCAGATCGGGTTGGAGCTTGGATGAGTATCTGGACTACAAAAAGATCATCATCAGTACAGTTCCAGTGGAGGAGTTGTCAGCCTGGGAACGGGGGGAGTGGGGAGGCGGCACCTGTCAGATGGGCAATAGAACCATCAGCTCCTTGCCCCAGGCAGTGGCAGGTAGACATGCAGATTCCGGCCCAATTTCTGGTGCAGACTACAGGCCTGATCACACATCTCAGCTCTAGATGTCTCCAGACTTTGCAGAAGCTAAAGAATGTGTTCCATGTAGACTCTAGTGGTGGAATCATGGGCAAGGAAAGCTGAAAGAGCTTGGAGTACTGGGCCAGTCTGCACCACCCCTTTATAGGTGAAATAAACGAGGACAGGATGACGAAAGTGTGTTGTTTACCCCAGTCACAGAGAAGTTAGTAGCTGAAGGGGATCAGAACCCAGGTTACTGAACAACTAGCCTCTATGCTTCTATTCCTGAAGCCTTTCTACCTACCCTTCCTCTTCCCTAAAAGCTCCTTTGAATGAATTAAATGGTAGATGTTTACACTTTCTGCAAAGACAGAGTCCGATGAAATATTTAAGGTGGCGGATATCACAAGTACACTTATTTGATCTCTACAAATTATATGAATGTATTAAATGATCACATGTACCCAGAAACTATGCGCATCAATTATACATCAATTAAAAAAAAACTCTTTCAAAAAAGAATATGATTATGCTGCTCCATTTTCCCCACTGTCTAAACTAGATGCCTGGTCAAGTCAATGCAATAATAATGAAAACAAACAAACAAACAATGATTTATTGTTTACCATAAGTATTTTGCTAGGTACTTTACATTACTATTATCTCATTTAAACCTCACAGCAATCCTTTTGTGTGGGTATTATTATCCTCAATTTAGAGATGAAAAAATGAGACTTGCAGAGATTACATTTAGCAATTGTTAGGACCAAACTGAGCAGCAGCTCACATTCTTTACAACGTCATGGAGAATGGTGTGGGGAGCTGCTAACTCAAATGCAGGACAGTTAAGGCTGATGTGTTATGATTGTAAATCTCTAAGCAGCTTCTAGATAGATGCCTGGCAGACCACAGTTTCTTGGTGTAAATGCTTTTCTTTTCTAATGGGCCTGCAATAGGGGTCCTGCAGTATATGACAGCAGCCCCTTCGTTTGCAGGTACTAAAGGTGAAAAAGAAGAATGAAAGAGTTGCTACTTCTGGAAGCTTCTAGCTTCATGATAGTTGGGATCCAATTCATCCTGTATATTGCTCCCCACTCCCCAACACATAACATGATACATAGTAGGTACTTAGTAAGTATGCATCGAATGAACAAATAATCCCTTAGAAAAGAATCAGTTCCTAAAAGTACCCTTCTATCAGGCTAATCAACCCAGAAATTTCTAGTTACTAGAAGCTTCAGCATATTGTTACTACATTCACAAAAGGTGCCCAATAATCATTTATATTTGCACAACATTTAACAAGATGCTTCACATTCATTATCCTCCTTCTCCTCACTGTATTGATGATGTATTAAGAGCAGGTGCCATGTCCATTTTGTCTCTGTGTCCCTGCTTCCCCCATGGCACTAGACTGCTGATTAACATTCATTCAGAACCCCTACATGCCAGGTACTGTGCGTGGTGCTGGGGTTATAGTGGTGAGCTAATGTGCACAATAGACACACATAAAATAACCAACCAAATAAATTGTGCCTAGCACAAGGAAAAGAACAATTCTGAGACAATTCTGAGACAGACACACACACATTGAGAGAAAGAAAATAACTATAGATCAAATTTACATTGAGATGGGGTCAGAAAAAGTCTTTTGAGTCTCTGAAATTTTATTTATCTAGATTTTATATTTGGTACCATCTTCTGACTTTCCTGTATTGTCTACAGCTCTGGGAACTAAGAAGGTATACCTGAAAGGTGTGGAGAGATTGAGTGGACCTTCCTGATTGGCTACCTGGCTGGCTAACTTATTCCCTCTCTTCTTCTCTTCCTTCCTTTATTCCTTTTATTCACTTTTTTATTCAATCACCAAACATCTATTCAGCATCTACAACTTTTCACACAGTACAGTGGCACTAGGAATATGCCAATGAGCAAAATTGACATAGTCTCTGCCTTTGTGAAGCTTATGGTCTTGTAGAAAGAGGCACAATGAAATAACTTTAAAGTGTCTTACGGTGACAGAGAAATGCACTACGAAGGCTTATTTCATGGTTCTATAGGTGTTCAACATGGAGGCTTGATCTGGTGTAGGGCTGGAAAGGCCTCCCCAAGAGGTGACAGGAAGAGCTCTGGCGGGGACTGAACATACACTAGACCAAGGTCAGGTGGTGGAGAGCACTGCAGTCACTTGTAGTCAAGTCCTGAAATCATGGCTGGGAAATCAGTGACCTTCACGTACTCCCCTGTGACGAGGGCAGTGCTGATTTTGTTATAGTAATATATTTTTTATAGATGAGAAAAAAAAAAAACAAACTGTGGCTTCAGGAAGTTTAGTGAGTCACTCAAGCCCCTGGAGACCAAACAGAACTGACATTGGAGCCTAGGTGTGCAGACTGAAACTCTCTCCAGCATTTTCCACACCCTCTCAGGCCATGGTCATCTGACTATAGTTAAAGCACCTGATGCCTGGCTGGTTAACACCACGAAACAAACTTTAAGCACATAAAACACATACTAAAATCATTTCTCATGGTTAGACATGAAACAGCACGGCTGGGCGTGGTGGCTCACGCCTAAAATCCCAGCACTTTGGGAGGCCGAGGTGGGTGGATCACTTGACGTCAGGAGCTCGAGACCAGCCTGGCCAACATGGTGAAACCCCATTTCTACTAAAAATACAAAAATTAGCCAGATGTGGTGACAGACACCTGTAATCCCAGCTACTCTGGATGCTGAGGGAGGAGAAGCTCTTAAAGCTGGGGCGGAGGTTGCAGTAAGCCAAGATCGCACCACTGTGCTCCAGCCTGGGCGACAGAGTGAGACTCTGTCTCAAAGAACAAAAAAAAGAAAAAAAAAGAAATGAAACAGCGCCATCATGCCCCAGTACCTTTTCTCCTTATGAAGACAACTACATAGTAGTAGCCTTCTAAACCCCTACTGGTCTAGCTCCTGCCTATTTGGTTTCCAAGTCTCTGCGTCTAATCACTATACTAAGTTTCATGTCCAAGGTCAAACGCTGTGGCACATTTGAGAGTCTCAGATCCTTAAAAGAATACTTCTTTTGCTCATTTTTGTGCCTACTATGTATTTGGGCAAAAATGGGGCCTCATGTTTACTGTTCCTGGCTCTATTTCCATAGAGTTAAAATAACTATTCTGAGCAAGAGGAAACCCAGATTAAACAAAAGTATCTTATCAAGTTCCTTCTCCCCCTTGCAGATTTTTTTTTAAAAGCATCATTATCTTCTCCTGAATATAAAAATATGTCATTTGGGATAAATTACATTTTCATAATAATGCCTCCAAAATTCCCCTAAACATCCGTTATATAATTCCCATGAGGACATGTGCTCAGACCAGGGACTGCAGTGAGAGTGAGGGCTTTGGAGTCAGGCACACCCCTCTCCAGCTCTGTGACCACAGCCAGGCCTCAGGCATTCTGAGCTTCGCGCTTCTCTGTGAAGCTAAAATGATGAGAGAGAATGGGATGGAATTAAAGGAGAGAATCTGTACAAAGCACATAGCTGAGGCCAGTTGGGAGCACAGTCCTCACTAAACTTTGGTTATAATAATTATCTTCTTTCACAAATGAAGATGTGTGTGGCCCAGGGAGCAAAGAGGACTTGCCTGGCATTGTACAGCTAAAGTCTCATCTGGACAAGTCCACTTCCCCTTGTATGAAGTGGAGGGTACTTCCAATCAACCATGTATTCTTTAGGTAAGAACACAAATCTAACATGTCAGTGGGAAATAGCCTTCATCCCACTACCTACCTGTGATCCTGGGATCTCAAATCATTACTCCTTCTTCTCCACCCCACTGCCCGGCCCCTTCCTGCTACACCAGGGGTTTTACAGCCCACCACAGCATGCAGAGGTATCAGTAGGGAGAATATGCTTGTCACGTTTTGACTGTCTCCTCTCTTCTGGGGCAGCCCATTTCCATGAAAATAGGACAGTGAGTAGTAGGAGGAAGAGTATCAGTACGATCTTTACTATCATTCATCGGGAACAAACTTGAATTAGTTTCTTTGGGAGGAAAACTTCCTCTGAAGACTGACAAGGAAGCAGAAGATAGTACAGTCACTCAGGCAGTCCAAGGCAGGCATGAGATGGTAAGAATCCTTTACATTAAAGTTCTCAGAAGTTTACATTTATATTACCTAATTTGATCCTCTCAGCAGTCCTGTAAGGCAGCAGGATGGGGAGTCTTATTCTTAGCTATGTAAATTGAGTCAGAGGGGAGCTATGTAGGTTATATTACATCAAAGCCATTTATGCATTTATCCATTCATTCATACAGCAGTTATTTATTGAGTAATAGTATGTGCTGAGCCTGCTTTAGGCATGAGAAATATACTAAACACTGCCCCTGGCCTCAAGGAACATACATTAGTGGGGAAGACTAGTAGAGGCACATAAATAGGCAATTATAATTAGTATGGTTAGTACAATAAAATAAATATGTCAGAGAATTAAAGGAAGGGGAAGAGGAACAGAAAAAAAAAAAATGCTTAGTCTGAGGGGCACTCACAATGAGAAAAGGCTCTCCAGAGGAGGTGACACCTGAGATTTGAAGGCTAAAGAGGAGTAATTGAGATGGAAGAATTGGGAAGATGGGGTAAGAAAAGGCATGACCTAGAGAAATAGCTTAAGAATAAAATAAAATAAAATAAACAAGAATGGAAAGTCAAGAAGATTATAGAATTTAGTCTTGAAGTATCCTGAATGCCTTGAGGACATTGATTTGAACCCATGGTTAGTGGTGGGGTTGTGGGGGTACTGAAGGGTTTTAGGTAAGGAGGTAATAGCCTAGTTTCACTAGATTCAAACTCAGGGCTTTGATGTTCTGGTACACCACCAGTAGCCCAGCCTCATCTCTTCACAGCTGGGGCCATTCAATCAGCCCTCATCACTAGGCCAAGCCTTCCTCAGGCTCCTGAAACCTGCCAGCCCCTAGTCAGGGCCACCTGAGAACTCAGGATTAGCCAATGCAGGTAATGAGGACTCTAAGGCTACTTATTATTCCTTTGATCTCATGCCTTTGTTCTGCTTCTTGGGCTGTTGCCATCTCAAGACCCAAACCTCAGGCCTGGCTCTCGCTCTTTAGCAGAGCCCTCCGACATGTCCAGTCCTCTCCATCCACCAGGGTAAAAGTGCCCACTCCTACCACCCACTATGGGAATGTCCCCTAGTGCTGTGAATTTCTGCTTTGACACCACCCTTTCCTTTAGCCCGGGGCCCAGGGCCTGGGTCAAGAATGCTTGCATCTCACCAGGCTGGACTCTGTACTTTTCATAGATGCCCACTTACTTGACTTCCTAATTTATACGCAACTCCCTTGCCCTTGAAACATATCTCAAATGTCCTCACCTCATACCCCTTTCATTTATCCTACACTGCCCAACACCCCAGGTTCCCTGAGGTTTGAAAGCACTTTCCTTTTCTATTTCTACCACAATCGTAAACCTAGAAGGCTTCAAGGAGACCAAGAGAGAGAACAGAAAAGCCAGAGTTACTGTCTGCCCCCAAATCATTTGAGGAGAAATTCAGACAGTAGCTTGGAGAGAAGAAAAGGATCCATTGGCTTCCGGGGAGACAGAAAAAAAGAAATCAAGTTCCAAGGATAGTTACAGTCTCTTCTGAGAGCCTCCACATTCTTGATATCTGCTCACCCTTGATATCTGACCGAGTTCCTCATCCTCCTCCATCCCCCAGAGAATGCCTCATCACCTTTGCCTGCCTTCATCAAGAATCTTGTTAGGTTGGTTTAGCCAGAATCCCATTTACCTCTGATGTGTTATCTTAGTAATTTTCCATCCACTAACCTCTACATTACTCTTTGGCTATACAATCCCACTTGCCCATGCTGTATTCAGAGTTGAGCCCAATCCCACTCCCCAGCTGCAGTACCCCTATCATGGTGGTCCCAAATGAAGTCTTCCTTACCATACTTGCTTAATAAGCATCACTGCCTAATTTTTTCTTGAACAACCATAAAGATGCCATGATTCCTCAGGGAGATGAACAGATTGAGCTTCTATCTAGCATTCAACTTGTCCAGGGCTTATCCTGAGAGCAAGGTGGGAGGAGGGAAAGTGCTAGGGACAGGGGTATCACAGTGGCAGATAACAGCAGCTGTCTCTTGGCAGTAGAGATAAACACAAGTTGAGGCTGCAAAATATTTTGAACTTCAAAGAAAAGAGAACAAGTGTGAGGCAGAGTAGAAAAAACATGCATGAAAATAAATCCGAGAAATCATGTTCTAGCGCCTTCACTGCCACTACTTTACATGAGCTGAGTGTGCGACTATTCTCTCAGAGCTTCAGTTTCCCAATCTGGGGAGTAAGGAGCATGGGCGCCACAGGATGCCAATCTGGCTTTGACATTTTCCACAGACCTGCACTTCACTTTCTAGATCTGTTGTCCTTGCTCGCCCAGAGAGAATACAGCAGGCCAGCCAGTAATGTGCTGTAAGGCCTGGTGCACGGTGATTTACTGTGAGGCTATGTGGATACCCAATGGTACCTTTGGAACAAGCTAGCAATCCACAATCTTGAGTGTCATCATTATTGGTCTCATGGGAGAAGTTTGTTTCTTCCCTGCCCTTCGAATCTCAGCACAAGGTGAAAGGCTCCAGCTACTCTCCCTGGGCTCTGCAAGATCTACGCCTCAGAATACAGGGACATATCTATTTCGAGGCTGCCTTCAGGCAAAGGAGAAATGGCCAGCCCTAGAAACAGTGTCATTGGGATACTGTTCACAAATCTGTTTTGAAATCCTACTGTGTGCTCTTCTTGCCTCTCTGAATCTATTCTCCATCTAGTCTCTCTTTGCCTGGAATGCCTTCTACCCTTTTTTTAGCCTCTAAAATGTCTTTTGTCATTCAAGTTCCCCTACAGATAGCATCTTCCCTGTGAAGTCTTCCTTGATATAACCAACAAACGAACTACCTCTCCCTCTTCTCTGCTCCCGGACATGCCAATACCTACACTTCATAGCCATTTTCACCTGCCCTCTTTTATAATTAGTGACCTGTGCATCTCTCCCTCATCTGATGATTGCAAGATCATTGAGCTAAAGAAGATAGCATCTCTGTCATTGATTTCAACCAACATCTTGCATCCTCACAGCCCTCCATGTATATTTTCTCAAGCGGAGGAAGACAAAGTAAGAAAATCTGAATGGCATGTTTGCTAATCCAGTGGCTGCTGCCGCTAATTTTTTTAGAGGATTTTTAATACAGTATACTACAAACTCTCTTTCTCTTGTCCTATGGCTTCAAATACCAATTCTAGGCTGATTTTCTCAAATTTGTATTTTTACCCCGACTTGTACACTGAGCTACAGAATGCTCTGTCCCCTTAGGTGTCTAATACCTAACTCAAATGCAATATATCCAGAAAGTAAGAGGAGTGATAGGCTCAGAGAGAAGTATCTTGGCAGAGCAGTGGGGGCTCCTCAGCCCAGATCACAGCTGGTGACAAAGACCATGTTGGAAATGAAAACTGCTGAGGCCTCTTGCCTCCTTCCCTGGTCAGCCAGATCCCAAGTTTGGGCATAGAATCTTCCTTCTTAGACAAGGAAAACATAAGAACCTAATTGATCCATAATCTTTATGTGAAACAGGAGAAACAAATTCCTTATGTAATTGGTATATAAATCATTTCAGATATGAGTAATGATGCTGGGACAGGCCATTTATTTTGAATATTAGAGACTTTTAAACCCCAGTTTAATTGTATTTAGAATTGTCTCTGAAATTACAATGCACTACTCTGGAAAGAAATGAGTTCCCGGGCACCAGAGGTATTCAATCTAAGTCAGGCTGAACACATGGCAGGGATGGTAAACATAGGATTAAGTCATGAGACCGAGGTTAGACTGGATGTGCTCAAAGGACCATTCAGTGGTTTGATTTCAGCTCACCAATAACAATAACAAAATGATGATAAAGATGCTAATGATGCTGATGACGAAGATTCTGCAGTTGTTCCTCTGCTGTAGCTGATGGCGGACATTTATTGAGCTCTATCCATGCTCAATTATAAGCATTTTTAAATACTTTACATCCATTATCTCAATCCTCAAAACAAGCCTAAAAAGTGAGTATTATTGCCTTTATTTAGCAAATGAGGAAATGGAAGTATAGAGAACTTCAAAAACTTACCCAATTTCACATAGCTAGTTAGGAAGCAGCAGGACATATATTTCAGTACAGCTCTGTATGACATACTCTTAACCATAACCACATGTAATCAGTTTTATGGAGACAACTGCAGAATATATGTTCTTCTTTGGGTCCTAGAATGCAGTTAAAAAAAAATACAATGCTAGCACACATCATGAACACAGGATATGACTACTCATGCATATATGCATATAGGAATGACATTTATATGGGGGTGAATTAGAACACCCAACCATAATTCAGAAGATATGAATTTTAGTGTGAGATCAGTCACTGCCTTGCCGTGTGACCCAATTGTATTTTTATCCCTTCTCTCTACAACTTCAATATAAAATGAAAATGGGAAACCAGATGATCTCTAAAGTCAGTTCTGTGAGTGTTTAGGTATTTGTGGAATTTCAGTCTCGTCTATTCATCTATCTATCTACTTGTCCATCTATATTTAGGAGTAAATGGCAGGTAAAGTATCACCCTATGTGGATTTAAGCAAAATGTAAATTCAAAAACCCCCAAGTGCTCCTTCAAACCAATAGGGATTCAAGCTGTAGGTCAAATAAGGAAATGCAAGGCATCCCCAAATATTATAAAGAGGCCAGAAGCTTAAGAAAGCATCTATTTTTCCTCTGAGAGCCCCCAGGAGTAAAAGAGAAAGTATAGCTCCTAAAATTTCTTGTCCATTATTGAATGCAACATCTACCCTGTTTCCTAGTCAGAACTAGAGGTCTTGTACCTATACACTAAGAGTAGAAGGTTGTCAGGGTATTACTACAATCTTCTGCAGATAAATATTAATAATCACATTTCATTCTGTTCCTCAGGCCTTGTAAGAGAACACTGCCTCCTTGAAGACTGCCATAAGCCATGAGGAATGTCTTCTAAATCAGAATCATGTCCACATAACAAAGTTTTATTCAAAGAAAAAAAATCTTTCAAAAAACAAATCAATAGCTGGTTTGCCGATTAACTGCCTAGAATCCCTGATTTCCCATGTGAGTTCATATTATGAACCCACCAGAGGATCCTTTCAACTCAACTTTGGTCACTGGGAGACACAGAAACAGCATTGCCCAGGTCCTGCCACCTTCTGGCCATGTGACCTTGGGTGAGTCCCTCCACCTGTCCAAACTTATTGTGCCTCTTCAAGGGAATTTAACTAGTCATGAAAATGGACCAGTTTACAGTGAATCCACTTAAGACAAATCCTAAAATTGCACACTAAACAGAAGATGTTCAATTGGGACTCCAACTTAAAAATAAAACCAAACTCTTTTAAAATAAGTTATGTCTATATTATTTTAGGGTATTTTTAAGTCTATGCTAATTCTACAAAGCAACAAGGAGTAATTGAAGTATGGTCAGTATTTTTGGCATACGTTTTTCCAAAAAACAAAGCAAGATTTTTCTTTTTTTCATATTTGACTTTCACAGATGGTCAATAACAGGGTCATCTTTTAAAAAATATTTAAGAGTAATAAAAATTTCTCTAAAGTCCTCTCATAATCCTTTGGGTAAACATTTACTTTGAAAGAGCTTATTGGGTTTAATCCTCAGTGCTTCTCTCTTCTTCAATTGTTAACTGAATATTCAGACGGATCCTTATTTGCTTATAACTCAAGTACGTTTTTAACATAACTTTCAACAACTTCATGAAATCATCATCTTTACTATAATTGGTAATTTTACTTCAAAACTAATTTGATTTATTTTTGTATCATGTGATGTTTATAATATCTATTAATTATCATAGACCAACAAAAATATTGATATGATAGATGGGAAAACAATTAAGAGGGAAAGAATTCTTGAATGGGGATAATTTTAAAGTGGCCAATTCATTAATGAATATTTTCTTGTAAAGACAATTTTTGCTCCTCTCTGAAACCTCAAAATTACACGGCCTTGGATAACCTCCCATCCTCACCCGATCTCTCTCCTTTAAGGTCTTTCCACAAATTTCACCTCAACAAAGCCTTTTGTGACATGCTTATATAAAATTGCAATTCAATTCTAACCCCATATACACTTACTCCATTTATCCTTTTTCTGCTGATTTCTTTCCAGCACTTACCAACACCAAACATTCAGGCACACCCCACGTAGATTGTGGGCTTGGTTCCAGACCACCATAATGAAGCAAATAGCAAAATAAAGTCAGTCACGTGATTTTTGTTTCCAGGGCATACAGAAGTTATGTTTACATTAAACCATAGTCTATTAAGTGTGCAATAGAATTATGCCTAAAAATCAATGTACATATCTTAATTTAAAGATACATTATGGCTAAAAATACTAACAATTATCTAAGCCTTCAGTGCGTTCTAATCTTTTTGCAAGGTGAGGGCCTTGCTTCAACGTTGACAGCTGCTGACTGATCAGGGTGGTGGTTACCGAAAGGTAGGGTGACACAGCAATTTTTAAAAATAAGACAACAATAAAGTTTCCCTCATTGATGGACTCTTCCTTTCATGAAAGATTTCTCTACAGCATGTGATGCTGTTTGATAGCATTTTATCCACAGTAGAACTTCTTTTAAATTTGGAGTCACTCCTCTCAAGCCCTGCCACTGTTTTAGCAACTAAGTTAATGTAATATCCTAAATCATTTGTCATCATTTAAACAGTGTTCACAGCATGTTTACCAGGCGTAGATTTCATCTCAACAAACCACTTTCTTTGCTCATCCATAAAAAGCAACTCCTCATCCACTGAAGCTTTATCATGAGATAGCAGCAATTCAGTCACCTCTTCAGGCTCCACTTACAATTTTAGTTCTCTTGCTATTTCCACCTCATCTTCATTGACTTCCTCCACAGAAGCCTTGAACCCCTCAAGGTCATCCATGAGGGCTGGAATCAACTTCTTCCAAACTGCTATTAATGTGGATATTTTGACCTCTTTTCATGAATCATGAATGTTCTTAATGGAGTCTAGAATAGTGAATACTTTCCAGAAGGGTTTCAATTTACTTTGCCCAGATCCCTCAGAGGAATCACTACCCATGGCAGCTATATCCTTATGAAATCCCATTCTTATATAAGAAGACATGAAAGTCAAAACTACACTTTGACCTATGGGCTGCAGAATGTATGTTGTGTTAGCAGCCATGAAAATAACATTAATCTCCTTGTACATCTCCAGTGGAGCTCTTGAATGACCAGGTGTATTGTCAATGAGCAGTAATATTTTTAAAGGAATGTTTTTTGTTTTTTGTTTTTTTTTCCTGAGCAGTAGACCTCAACAGTGGACTTAAACTACCCAGTAAACCATGCTATAAACATATGCTGTCATCCATGCTTCAGCTGTTCCATTTCTAGAGCACAGGCACAGTAGATTTAGCATCATTCTTAAAGGCCCTAGGGTTTTCAGAATGGTGAATGAGCATTGGCTTCAACTTCAAGTCACCAGCTGCATTAGCCCCTAACAAGAGAATCAGTCTGTCCTTTGAAACTGAAGCAAGGTATAGACTTCTCCTCTCTATGAAAGTCCTGGATGGCATCTTCTTCCAATAGAAGGCTGTTTTGTCTCTACTGAAAATCTATTATTTTATGTAGCCACCTTCAGTTAGGATGTTATCTTGATCTTCTGGACAAGTTGCTGCAGCTTCTACATCAGCACTTGATGCTTCCCTTTGCACTTTTATGTTATGGAGATGACTTCTTTACACTTCATAAACCAACCTCTGCCAGCTTCCAACTTTTCTTCTATAGCTTCGTCACCTCTTTCACCTTTCACAGAATTGAAAAGAGTTAGGGCCTTGCTCGGAATTTGACTTTGGCCTAAGGGAATGTTGTGGCTGGCTTGATCTTCTATCCAGACCACTCACACTTTCTTCACGTCTGCAATAAGGTTGTTTCACCCTCTTTTCACTTGCGTGCTCACTAGAATAACATTTTTAACTTCCTTCGAGAGCTTTTCCTTTGCATTCACAACTTGGCTGTTTGGCAGAAGTGACCTAGCTTTCAGCCTGTCTTGGCTTTGGACATGTCTTCCTCACTAAACTTAATCATATCTAGCTTTTGATAAAAAGTGAGAGACATGCAAATTTTTCTTTTACTTGAACACTTAGAGGCCACTGTAGGGTTATAAATCAGCCTAATTTCAATATTGTTGTGTCTCAGAGAATAGGGAGGCCTGAGGAAAGGGAGAGAGATGAGGGAACGGCATGCTAGTGGAGCAGTTTGAGCACGCATGACATTTAGTGATTAAGTTCGTCATCATTCATGGCCACAGTTTGTGGTGCTCCCAAACAATTACAATAGTAACATCAAAGATCCAGTGTCACAGATTACCATAACAGATGTAATAATGAAAAACTTAGAAATATTGCAAAAACTACCAAAATATAACAGAGATTCAAGTCAGCACATGCTGTTAGAAAAATGGTGCCACTAGACTTGCTCCATGCAGGGGTGCCCAAACCTTCAATTTTTTAAACACACACACACATACACACAAAACGCAGCCATAAAAGAGAATGAGCTCATATCCTTTGCAGGGACATGGATGAAGCTGGAAACCGTCATCCTCAGCAAACTAACACAGGAACAGGAAACCAAACACTGCATGTTCTCACTCATAAGTGGGAGTTGAACAATGAGAACACATGGACACAGGGAGGGGAACATCACACACTGGGGCCTGTCAGGGCAGTGGGGGTGGGGGGCAAGGGGAAGGAGAGAATTAGGACAAATACCTAATGCATACAGGGCTTAAAACATAGATGATGGGTTGGTAGGTCCAGCAAACCACCATGGCAAATGTATACCTACGTAACAAACCTTCACGTTCTGCACATGCATGTATCCCAGAACTTAAAGTAAAATTAAAAAAAAAATAGAAATGCAATATCTGCAAAGAGCAATAACATAAAGCACAATAAGGTAAAGTATGTCTGTACTTTGTATGTCATTTTATTCTCTTTCTTCCTCTGCCCCACTGGGATGAAAACTCCATGAGAGTTTTGTTGTTTCATCCTCTACTTATCACCATTACCTACAACTACAGTTGGCTAGGACTATGTGTGTGTAGGGACTTAAAAATATGTGTTGAATGAATGAATATTCAAATGAGAACACCCTCCAAATATCCCAAGGGTTAGAGAATGTTGCTGATAAGACTCGGGTTATCGGTTTTATGCCTCAGACTAGGGGAGACAAATAGATTTCATCATGGCTTTTTTAGTGGCCTCCTGGTGTGAAAGGAGTGATATGATCATAAAAATGAGTGACATGATCGATTAGCAATGTCTGCCCTTGGGCATCAGAAATGGGATAATGGTATTATGCCAGGTATTCTTCACTCCTACCCTATAAATTGTTACATAATTACCCCCTAACTTTTCACTGGTGTCTACCTTTATGCACGCACACACACACACACACACACCACTAAACAAAAGTCTAACATGGTTCTGTTTTAACAGATAGTGGACATTATTGAGATCTCAGCTAAAATATTTCTACTTGACTCATTTTAGCTGCCAACTAATTGCTAAATGCCAACATGCTGCAAGTAGTTGTCAAATAATCTGGCATCCTTGGGAATCAGAATTCTAGGTTGAAAGAATCTTTAGAAATAACCTGCTCCAAACTAATCATTTTACAAATGGAGAAATCAAGACTTAAAAGATTAAGCATTTGTTCTCAAATCACACAGCTAAAATCATACAAATAAGGACTTCATATCCTTAGCATTTCCAAACAAAAGACAAACCAGAGACTTAAGGTAATTAAAGTTTAGAAAAAAAGGAAAAAGGGAAGAAATGAAATGTCTGAACAGACACTACACAGGATATGCACACACTTTGTGTTACCTATCTCGGTAAAGTCAACAACCCTGACTTCCCACTCCAAAAGGCCTCTGTATCTCAGGTCAGCCGCTGAGTCCAGTCCTCCCTGTGTTTGTTACCTTTTGTCAGAATAAGAACATGTTGCTAATGTTAATTGATCACAAGTCCTCAGATAGATAATTTAGGAGACGGCTTCACTTAAAACTGAATTCTATTTCCTTGGCCTGGGGGTGGCCTTTCTCTCAAACAGTTTTATTCCCTCCGGCTCTCTCAGAAAGATGTTCCCTGCCACCAACACAGTCAGATGGCATCTGAGAGAGCATTTTCAACTGACAAGTCCCTATTCTCCCAAAAATGTTTGCTGGAAAATTCCAACAAAGCTTTCCTATACAAATGCTACTACTTAATCAAAATTATAAAAGCCAGCCGGCAGTTTCCTTGAGCCCTCCTTACGCTGGCTAGGCTATGCTGTGTTGCACTGACACTGCCTTCTGCACACCCATGGAACTTGGTAATCTGGAGGGCGGCAGAGGGCAAGGGAAACTCAGCAATGACATCATTCCTACATGTGCCTCACTCCCCGCTTCCCTTCCAGCCTTACCCATGGAGGGCCTCCAGCTCGGCCAGGCTAAGAGAGAGATATCTCTATTAGAGAAGTCATCCTGGAGGCTTCCAAGCTCTGTGTAAACAGGACAGATTGCTCGGCAATTGAAGAGGTCACCCAAGCATCTGAGATAAATAAACAAATCCTGAGGTTTCAGTGACCCACAAAGTCCTGAAAAATATATATAGTTTACATAGGAGAGGGGGAAAAAAAAAGACATTTTCCATTCAAAACAGCTGATGGGTGTTGTTTTTTTTTTTTTCTCCTTTCAAATGGACAAAATAATACCTAAAGGAGGAGCAGAAAATGGGGCTATTTTTTCATTCTCTAAGGAGAAATTCTTGGGAGAACTAAGAGCCAAGGAGAAGGATCAGCTGGAATCGAAGCTCTACCGCAGTGAGATCCGTGCCAAGCAAGGAGAAAGCACGGCCAAGTCTATTTTCAGTTGCACTTATGCTCCTCGATGATGATGCCCGGCTGACATGCCCGGCTGTGTGCTTCGTGAGGGCAAGCACTGTGCCTTGGTCAGCACTGTAGCCCCAGCCACTCCAGATGGCCTGGCCCATCATGAGTGCTCAGTAACTGCTCGGTGAATGAGGTCATCAATCTTACTGCTATTTCCTACCCTTGTCTCAACCCTACTAGGTTTCTGCCCCTAGACTGTGATGCTTATGCTGGACCCCACCACAGGTAACACTGCTCTGTGGTCTTCAGCTTCCCCATATACTCATCACACTTTTATTAAGGGTTCTATGCCAACACAGTGATAGGAGCTGCTTCTAATAGTCCATCATTTAATCTTCACAATATATTTGTGAGCTAGGTACTAGTACTTTTATCACCTATTTTACAGATGAGGAAACAGATTCAGAGATGTTAAGGAATTTGCCCAAGATCACAACACACCTTAAACAAAAAGCCAGGCCTAACTCTAAAGTCTATGCGTTAAATCCCTAACCGTTTAGCCTCATTGGTGATTCATACGGTAACAATTGTCACTAAGATAGTGCCTCTCAAATCATTGTTCACACAGATGGTCTTGTTAAAATGCAGATTCCGATTCAGAAGTTCTGCAAACTGCACCTTGGGTATCCATCTCGTTTAAGAAAACTTTTATTTCTGATGTCCTCCCTTTCTACTATACAATAATTATATTTTAGCCTAAAAATGTGTTATTTCATTGTGCACTGATGGCTAGTGATATATTTAGGTAGGGCTTCCTGGTATAACGTAAAGTCTCAGGGTCTCTGCATAGGAACCTGGAGGGAACATTGAAGGTTGGGTGGCAGCAATGTGAGATGGCCTTATCTGCATTTTAGAAGTTCTCTCTGACTGAAGTCTGGTTGGTGGTTTGGGGAAGGATGAGACTGAAAGTGGGAGACCAGCAAGAACGCTATTTCAGTTGTCCAGGCAAGAGACAACGGTAGCTTGGAGAAGCTCACCCTGCCTGGCCTTAGTCCACTTTTGTGCTGCTCTAACAGAATACCACACTCTCGGTAATTTATAACGAGCAGAAATTGATTGGCTCAGAGTTCTGGAAGCTGAAAAAGTCCAAGATCAAGGAATCACATCTGGCAAGGGCCTTCTTGCTGTGTCACACTCTGACAGAAGGGCAAAGAGAGGGTGACAGAGAGCAAGGAGGGGCTGAACTTCCAGCCTCGAGCCCTCTTATAATGGGAATTAATCAATTCTTAAGGGCAGAGCCCTTGTGACCTAAACACCTCCCATTAGGCCCCACTTCCCAACACTGTTAGTTGAAGATTAAGTTTTCTACACATGCATTTTAGGGGACATGTTCAAACCATAGCTGTCTCCTTGGTTCTAATTTTAATTCTGCCACCAATGTGCAACAATTAGAATCAAAGGATCTTAATGGAATTAAGGCAAACATTTAATCTAATTGTGTAATTTTATAGAAAGAAGCTGACATTAAGAGAGAAATTCCCAAATTCATATAATTTATCTATTATAGCATTTTCAAAGCATTTTCTACAGGATGCTAACAGGTATTAGGTACAAAAATTAAAAGTTAGAAGAATTTCAGTAGTCAAATATGTTGAAGAGATACTTGATTAAACAGAGTTAAGCCGGTTTATTTGCTACAGGACTTATCAGAGCATTTAATAAGCTCAGAGTCTTTCATATTCTTTGTAAGTTTCCCAGAGTGAGAAACACATTTTACCAATGCCCAGGGATTTTTTTAGGATTTATATTTCATGAAAAATGCTTTGGGAAGCTGGTGTCTGGTGTTCTTTCTTTGGAACACACTGTGTCTTGTTACTTGGGTGAATTAAATACATCTCCCTGATGCAGGCATATTCTACCTTCCACCTGTCCCAGAACGCTCTGTACACCCCTCACATCTGCCTACATAACTCTTTTTCTTTTAATTTTTCTTCTATAACTTCTTGTAGTTCAGGAAGGATGAATTAACTTGATTAGTAGGTACTGTGCAATCCCCTAGTGGAGAAAATTATGTTCAAATCAAGCAAGGCAGTGTCATAAGATTGAGTACAAACCCCAGCTTTGCTAATATATTTTTATATAACCATAAAAAATATAACCCAAATGGGGCTTTTTTTTATTTTTCAAATGATGCAACACAACCAAACTATCTGTCTGCTAGCTCTATTCCTGTATAGTCAATGCTGTGGTTAAGGCTCTTTGACCTCTTTTAGCAAGATCAGAAACTACCTGACAGGCCAGTGACTTGATTGAACTCAAACACTCCTGTTGTACGTCCATGCCCTCCCCTTGGGGCCTCCATTTACTGTCCCTGAAAGGTATGCCACTGCCATATCTAGTCATCTTTTCTCCATCAAATTATACCATTCTGTGTCTCCTTATATCCAGAGACACCAAGTTAGAAGGGGCCTTCCTAAGCATTCATCACTGTCTTTTTACAGATGAAGTAACTGACTGGTCCACATCCCTACAAGATGTGAGTGGCCCAGGAATGGTCTCCTGATTCCTTGTCCTGTGCGCTCTCCTAGGCACTGTGACCTTTTGAATATGCTAAACAACTCACTCCCAGCTGCCTTGATAATAACAAAGCTGCCACTGTTCAGAGAGCGACATAAATTCCTATCAGGTCCACACTCTGTCATGATTTGTCTCAGAGCTGGCTGCCCAGGCTGCCACAGCCAATCCACACCACTTTGGTCATGAGGAACAGCCTCAGGGAAAATCATTGCTTCATTCAGCCTTGTCCTAGCTGCAAGCAAAACCTGCCAGACCTCATTCTACTCCTCTCTTCCTGCCCTCTTCCTTCTCCTGGCCCATTGTCTTTCAGGCAGGTTTCCCAGGGGAGCACGATGTCTCTTGTGGTTGGACTCTGTGTGCATATGAAATATTATCTGCATAATTTATCACTCACAATGCATTCTTCTTCCCTCGACTAAAGGAATATGGATCTATATATGTATTGGGGGAGACAGATATTTTTATGTACTGAATGTCTTTATGCTATTTGCCAGTCACTCAACAAGCCATATGCTTTAACATTTCCATGTCATTCTTCAAGCTAGTCCCTTGGCTTAGAAGGACCTTCTCTCTCTTTACTTCCCATTGACATCCCATCTACCTGTGGAGGACTTTTATCTGCCTGCCCCCTCTTTGGGTAACAAAATTAGTAACTCTAAGTTTTCTTTGACAATCTACCCTTCTCATGCAACTCAGTCCGTGTGGTTTGGGTGGAAATGGTTCCAGAATAGGTACATAATCCACACTTGGCCAGTCAGAGCCCATATTCACCTATCCATAGTGATTTGTTCAAAGATATGCAGGTAACCCCAGCAGGCCTATTACCATCAGCCCAGGAATTTGCTAGCAATTCTGGGAAAGGGATCTCTTTCCACTGAGATGCTAGTTTGGCAGAAGGTAAGCCTACAGTTGTGCCAAACTGAGAATATGAATAAAGCCAATAGGAAGGCACATAGAGTCCCGAGACATAGGTATATTACTGATGACATTGTTTGAGCTTCAGAATTCAGCCATCCTTTAAAACTAGCCCAATCCACTGTGTTTTCAGATCTGTGAGCCATCACCACAAATAATGATAGTGATGGTGATGATGATGATGATGATGCCAACTTCGATGATTGCAAAGTCAGCTTAAGCTAGTAGAATGTGTGCTGTAGTGTGCCACGCTGACCCTTCTTTAGGATTGAAGCACTAACACCTTTAGTGGCCAGGAATGCTACCTGCTGATGGTCTAGCAATGTGGTTAACCAAATGAAACTGTCTCACCCAGGGTTATATCCCCTCCCAAGAAGCAGCTCACATCTGATTAATCAATTCAAGAAGATAAAAGCCAACCCCTTGTCTCAATTCCATACAATTCTGAAGGATCATCTTAACTCTGGAATTCACCACAGAATAGGCTGAGGCCTCTGTTGCAACTAAACTGCAGGCTAACACCCACTTCTGTCTAATCCTGCTTCCTCACTGTCTCACAGGTGCGGTTCCCAAAAATAGTCCCCCATATACTCTTTACATGTAAATCTTCATCTCAGAATCTGTTTCTTGAGAAACTTAGGTGAAGAATTCCTTAAAGGAATTCTAATATGCCATCCTACAAGACCCAACCCAAATACCACCTCTTTCATAAAATCTTCAATAACATTAAATGCTCCCTCCTAAGCTCCCATAGCTTGTTACTTGTGCCTTAATTTAGATTTATCCATTCCTCCTCACATTATGGTTAATGGGCTGTGTGTCTTTCTCCCCTCATGAAATTGGAAGCGCTCAAAGACTTTTTTAGGTCTGCTTAAGCCTGACCATTTTGCACATAAGTTGCACTCATCATAAACTGAGGGTCACTGTGAAGAGTGTCCTCATCAAATCCCTCACTGTGATCACTGTGGGGCAGTGTTGAGAATTGTAATAGTTATCTATTTCTACATATCAAGTTATCCCCAAACTTAGCAGCTTAAAACAATGAACATGTGTTATCTCCTCAGTTTCTGAGGGTGGGGAATCCAGAAGTAGCTCTGCTGGGTGGCTCTAGCTCAGAGTCTCTCATAGTCAAGCCGAAGAAAGTTGCCATCATTTGCAGACCTAACTGGGGCTGAGGGATCTATTTGAAGATGATTCTCTCACACGGTTGTTGACTAGAGCCCTCAATCACTCAACACAAGGTCCTCTCCATAGAGCTGCTTGAGCATCCTTACAACATGGCAAATGGTTTCCTTCAGAGTGAATGATCCCAGAGAAAGAATAAGAAGAAAGCCATAATCCCTTTTATGTCCTAACATCAGATGTCCAACAATTAAGGAGAGGAGAATTAGAACACCTATGTTTCCATCTTTAAAAAGAGGTATCTCAAAAAAAAATGTGGATATATTTGAAAATCACCACAAAAATTTTGCTCTTTGCATTGCATAGCTTCCTCTCTGAGCCATAGGAAAATCCTCTCTAATCCCACTAGAAAGAATCCTAACACTTTTTATAAGCAATTCGATTGTTTTTACCTCCTGTGCACTGTAAATTGGGTAATTAATCCTGTGTTACTCTTTGCTTCTCAGAAATTTAAAACTAGATTTGTAGCCTACCTCCATTAGGGGCAAAATATCTCATGGCATGTATCTTATACACTGTCTTTATTTCTAAGTTTTGCTTTTCTCTTCTTTGATTTTCCTATTGCACTATTTTTTATTTTGAAATTTACTTTGCTATACGCTGTGCATGTTAATAAGCTGCCTTAAAGTCTTTTTAGGACAAGGCAAGGAATAAATAAATAAGTATGAGCATACAAATGTATACATACATACCTAAAATAGGTCTCTTGATTTACTAGTGTACATCCCTAGACTCAGAGCACCAAATCATTTAAACAAATCCAGGTCATTTTATCTGACAGATCCTGTGGTAAGAATAACAACAGCACTCACAATAACTACTAACGTTCATTTTGCATTAACTATGTGCCAGGCACTGTGCTAAAACAAATGTTTTTTCTTTCCTTCATTTAACCTTCATGATGTCCCTTAAATGTAGATACAATCATGATCCCCATTACAGCTAAGGCTTAGAGGGGTGAAGAAACCATCTCAAGGTCACATTTCTAGAAAGTGGCAAAGCCAAGATCCAAACCTAAGATAATGAGGACCTAGAGCCAAAGGTACATAGTGTTTCTGTTTCTTTAGGGTAAACAGAAAATATATTTTAACATGTTATCTATGAGAAGAATTAAAGCCCATGGAGGTGAACTAAAAATCTTCAAGTAGTTATTCAACATTCCTAGGTGCTCAACATTGTGGCAAGAAATTTGGAGTATATAAAAGAAAAAAAAAAAAACACACCACTGAAGATTTTATACTCCAGCAAGAATATGTAACTGACAAGTGTATGTGAGAATAGAATGTACACAAGTCAAGATAAATAAGGTACACAATAAATACTAAAACTGTGTAAAACTTTGTAGCCTAAGAAGGTCGCAGAAGGCTTCTAAGAAGTGGTAAGATTTAGGCTGACCCTTGAAGAATGAATAAAGAAAACACTGGAGTAACATCATGGGAGGAAACACAAAGTTGAAATTCTCTAGGCATGATGCAAATAATTCCATATGTTTGGCCCCTTAAGTACTACCTCTTAGATCAACCAGTAAATATGCCTAGTAACTTCTGGAGAGGAAATGCATATACAAATATATATTTTAAATGTGGAAAAAAGTAAAAAAGCAGCAAGAAACACACAGGCATTACAATAGCAAGCATATAGATGTTGGATCAGAAGATGAGAGGTGTGCAACAGTGACCCTCTCAAAAAAGAGAAAAGTCAAGGATATATAGGACACAAAGAATTTGTCAGCAAGCATTCTGTAGCATCAACAAGCATGTCTAAGCATTTTTAAACAATAAAAAGTGCTGTTTGTGGAGCCATAAGCCATATATCATAGTTCCATTGTGAATAGTGATGATTGAACTCCTGAAGTCTGTTTGCCCAACTGTAAAATGGAGTAGTTCAAAACTTGTCTTTGTGAAAATCAAATCAGATAATTCACATAAAAATGCTTTCTAAACCATGAAACAAAATAGTGATCCTCATAACAAATCATTATCAAATATAAAGTTAACATAGTTATTGGTGACAAGCTGAAAAAAACATCTTTTTAATGTTTGAATGCCCACAACAAACTCAGCAACTTCTGCTTAAATTTTTCCAGTGTCAGGGAGCCTCCATCCATACAAGACCTTGTGTCTCATTTGGGAACAACTTAAATCAAACTAAGGGCTCCCTCTTGACATTTTTGCTAATTCCAGTTTCATCTTCTTGGATGCCCAGAAAACAAACAAAAAAAAAATCATGTTTACATGTAGTAGCACTTCAAATGTTTACAACCAACAATTATCACCTGTATTAGTTTGTTCTCATACTGCTATGAAGAAATACCCAAGACTGTGTAATTTATAAAGAAAAAGAGATTAAAGGACTCACAGTTCCATACAGCTCGGGAGGCCTCACAATCGTGGCAGAAGGTGAGGAGGAGCAAAGGCTGTTTTACATGGCAGCAGGCAAGAGAGTGTGTGCAGGGGAACTCCCCTTTATAAAACCATCCAATCTCATGAGACTTACTCACTATCACGAGAATAGCATGGGAAAAACCCGCCCCCACAATTCAATTACCTCCCACCAGGTCCCTCCCATGACATGTGGGATTTATGGGAGCTACAATTCAAGATGAGATTTGGGTAGAGACACAACCAAACCATATCACCACCATTGCCTATCAACTGAAGTCTCAAACTATTCTCCAAAACAGTTCTACTTCCTTCAAAGGTTTTTCAAGTTTTCATGAAAAGACTTCATACCAACCTGGTTACCCTCCCTCAGACACTGTCTGTAGTTTGCCAGCGTGGGGTCCAGCATGGAATGCAAATGCAGTACTCTAAATGTAGTTGCAGTTAGAAGCATGGGACCAACTCCTGGCTACATCATTCTGCATTCCATGCTCCTGGACCATCTTTGTTAACTGCCTCTATGAATCTAATTTAAAAGATACTTGCTGGATATTTCAATATTCAGTAAGTATACTTGAATAAATGTTACACACCTCCATCAACTATACCCTGTAGATACTAATCCAAATACGTATTGAATAAGGGAAGATAACAAATGTTTATTGAGTATATACTGTGTCCCCCTACAGTATGCTAGATGAGAAAGGCATTATTTGTTACTTGTATCTTATCTGTCTACCCAACCTGAGTACAAGCTGCCTGAAAAAAGAATACTTGTCTTGTTTATTTTTGTATTTCCAACTCTAAACACAGTGCTTGACAAACAGGTGTTTGTTCAATTAAATTAATTCAAATTACTTTAATTAATTAATTAGATACTGCCCTACAAATAGATTGGAAAAATCATGTAAGTAGCAATTAGAAGGCGGGAGGGCAGGGATAATGTGTGTTAACTGTAGGCCTTAAGGGAAAAGAAGATTTCTCTAAGCCCCCTTACTCACTCACTGCCCCCTACTCACTACAACTCAAGCTAATGGAATTTTAATCAGATTGGTCCCAAGATTCTGGGATCCTAGGTGGGCTGTGTTTGCAGGTAAGAAGGGTCTATCACACTAAAAGGTCACCTCTTAAGTGTGGCTTGCTCTTTCATAGTGGGCCAGGGTAACTGGGGTCTAGAGTAATATTGGCCATATGTCATTTTCCACCATTAAAACCTCTAAAATGCCAATAAGTTATGTGGGTTGAACCGTAATCATTAGAATTGTTTAGGGGAAGAAGACAAATAGGATTGAAACTGGCCGGTTTCAGAGAAGCTGAAAGGCTTGACCCAAGCTTTAGAGGACCCATGGATGCAAGTTGAATGAGAAGGCATAAACAAAGGGGTGGGGATCCCTTTTGACTAGAGCTGGGCTCAAGATGTGAAAAATGTAGAATGATTTGCTGATACATTTAGACTTTATTTTATTGGAAATGGTAAGCTATTGAGGGATGTTCAGCAGGAGAGTGTCATGATAGCATACTTTTTGGAAAGAATAATCTAACTGGCCTTCGTGATACCTTTCAAAGAGAGGAAATTCTTTCAGGGATTTGGGTCAGGAGCAAAATACTCTAACTTAAGGTCTGCCATTAATGTGCCTGTTTACACTGGATAAAGTACTTCTCTTTGATGGATCTGACATTCCCTGCATATAAAAAGAGAGGCTCTCAGGGTAGTTAGTGTGTTTCGTTACAAGTGCCAACTCCACATACCCAGCCATGAACCTCTGCAGCACTATGTTTGGAAGAATTCTGAGGCCCTGTCTGGGCTCAAAAGAATAGTACTCCAACTGCTAGTAATGTCTGCTGGGGGTGCATGAATCTGGGGCAGAGGCGGACATATTTCCCATAGGCAGCTGATCAGAGAGGCAGATTTTAACAGCTTTGCAACCACTTTTTCCCTGTCAACATCATTTGCCATCACTCTCCTTTCACTAGCCTGAGCTTTTTTCTATACCCTATCATTTCTGGGGTCTAGGATTGAAATGTTCATAGTTTTCCATGACATAGTAGAGTAGAAATGACCCACAAAGTGTCTCCCAGCCTGACATTCTGTGTTTCTACCAGAAGCCAATTAAAAGCAGGTCTCAGTGACCTCCTGCTCACTTCTCCAACTTGCCTGCTATTGGACAAATGGCCAGTCATGGAAAAATCTCTCAGGAACAAGGTGAGGAAACCATTTAAGTCCATGCAAATATCCTCTTAATAGGTAATGAGGCAAATCATAGTAGCTGGATCTGCTGTGTAAGGCTAAAATGTTCCTAAATAGAATATGGCTCTAAGTTTTCCACGGGGCACCTGCATCAGCAATTATGTAATTAAGTCATCAAGGGGAAACTACTTCCACTCAGCATCCTTTGCCCCTAGCAAATCACAGCTGTGCAAAGAGGAAAAGTAGGGTAATGAGATGGGGTCATGGCCTGGGAAGCCACAAGAGGCAGAATAAAAGGAAGGAAGCAAGACCCTGGCCTTACCCCTCACCTCTTACTCTCAAATATTTCTCTAGCCTGACTGAACTACATGTATGTTGCCGTGATGTTTCTCGTGTCCAGGCCTTTGCACATGCTGTTCCCTTCCCTGGAAATGTTCCATGTTTCTTTAACATGGCTAACTCATACTCACCCTTAAGGTATGAGCTAGGATATCACTTCCTCCAAGAAACCTTCTGAAACCTGGATAAGGACCTATTATTAACCTAATATGTTCTCTATTATATCATTGATAATGTTACATTCTAATTATGTTATTTACCTGTCCCTCACTAATAAAACAATAGTCAACATCTACTGAGTGTACAGTGTGGATAATGGATAATTTTACTTAATAGTACAATGATTCTACTAGGCAATATTCTCATTTTACATATGGAGAAATAAGCTCTGAGAGATTAAGTATCTTGACCAAAGGCACACAGTGAGCAACAGAGCCGTGTTTAGAACACACATCCATTCACATGCTCTTAACTACCTATGCTACACTATATCCCCTTCTGTGTAACAGGCTCCATGAAGCAAGGACTGGAATCTAGTCACATGGTACACCAGCACTTGTGTGCGCAGCAAGTAAATGATAATCGACATGTATTAGCTGATTGAATGAAGGTATGAATAAATAGAGGCATGAATGAATTGAGGTACTGCACATTAGAAACAAAATCTCTACAAGGTCAATTCCTTTTTGAAGAAACAGGGCTAATTGGAGGAAATTACTCTCATGAAGGTGTGTGTTTCTCAGGGTAGCCAGAAAAAAAAAAAAGAAACAGATTCACCCTAATATGCAATGGAAGGCAGAAGTCAGAACCAGAGAAGTAGTGCCTAGGGTCAGGCCCAAGGAAGAGGCCATGAATGGAAGAGGAGGCAAGGGGTCAGGAGCTGGAGAGGCTGGGAATAGGTAAGGGTGCCAAGTGCTAGAAAGGTAAAAAACAGATGGGTGAAGAGAGATAATAAGCTAAGGATTTGGCTGGAAGTCTGTTGTCACTAGTGCTGGCCATGCCACATATGGAATGGGTTGGTTGCCTTAGAGTCAAGAATGGATACATAGAGATCTATGTTTATCAAGATCCATATGGCTTGGATCAGAAACTGATCTCCAAACCTACACCCTCCCGACTACCAAATGCTACTTTTCTAAGCAATGTCTGATGCTCACATTTTTCTTCCTCTATTTACATAAACACAGATTCTGCCGCCAAGCCATCTTTTTTCACAGTTTTTCTTATAGTAGGAGTTTCGAATGCTCCCGTCCAAGACGGAAATAAGCTAAGAATGGAGGCAGGAATAACCTTTTGTAAGATCTAGGATGGGTGTGGGGAGCTCATTTATAGGTTGTCTTATTTAGTACACTGGGACTAAGTAAGCTCATTCCTACAAAATTCATGTATGACCCATAGTTGCTAAAACTTGTTTCAATTCTATGAAATTCAAATGCCTATTTGGTGCCTTTTGTGTACTAGGCACTAACCTGGAAAACAGAGAGATGAGTAACAGAATGCAAAGTTCTACAAGTCCAGCAAAAAAGTCAAAGGAAAGCCAGAATGGAGTTTAAAATCAGATGACCTGAGTTCAAGGCGAGGCCCTGTTCCAGGTCTTCTGGGCTACGATAGTGACCAAATCCTCACTAACCTTGTGATATTGGACAGGTTAAATAATCTTACTGTGTCCTAGATTTCTCATGTGCGAAATGTAAAACAATTACCCTTACCTAATAGGGTTGTCACAGGGATGAAATGAAATCGCATGTGAGAAAACATTCCACAAAACTGTAAGCACCAGGCATATTTAACTGTCATTACTAGAAATTTCTCTGCCTCTCTATGGTACCACCTCATTTAATAAGCAAGTTTAGCCAGATGCCTGGGATAGAGATTTAAATCCCATGAACATGAACCTGTGGCAATTAAAAGAAACCTCAGTAAAGTCCAACAAATCTAAACCAATGTGTATTGAGGACTTAGGGCACACAAAACACCAAAATGTAATTAAGCCTCATAACAGTTGTTTCAGATAAGTACAATTCCTCATTTTAAAGATCAGAGAGACAAAGTATCTCAAATAAATAGAGCTGATATTTATGCACAGGTCAGCCAGTCTCATCTATACCAAGTTGCCTTTTTTTGGGGGGTGGGGAGGCACAAATATTTTGTCTGTAAATGCAGCCTGCCTCACACCCTGAATCAGCAACCCCCAGACAGCTCTTCACAATGGAACCCTATATTCCCTAATCCAATGATACAACTTTTCTCTTCACTTTACAATTCTGTTATTCCGCAAGAAACCCACAAGGGACAAGCATATCAGCAATGAAAGGAAAGGCATATATAAGCCAGTTTCTTTATCAGCCTCTCCCATGCTCGCGGTTTCAGGTTGAGAAGGCAGAATGGGAGCTGTAAGTTATGCTAATAGCATCATCCAAGGAGCACCAGATAACAGCCCCCACGGTCCCAAGAAGGAATTGCTTTTGTGCCATATGGGTTTTTGTTACCACCCTGGCTGGGAGATGAGATTCAGGGAAATCAGATGAGATGAGCTTAGAAACCCCACTAATTCATGTCCGGCCCACAGCTCCTAAATGGGAGTACAGGAGCAAAAAAAAAAAAAAGAATTCACCCATATATTTCTTGAGCAGAGGCTTTGAATATCCTTGCAGAGAAAGAAAGATAAACCATGCCTTGGAAGAATCTGGCATTATTCAGCTTGTAGGAGAGAAAGGTCAGGGGAATAACCCTGTCACTGCTGATGGGCTTCCTTGGGGCACAGAGGGCTGGATCCTTTTGAGAGCTGAACAGGTGCAACAGAACTCTGGGGGAGAAGCTATAAGCAGGCAGAGTATATCCCAATATGAGGGAAAAACTAACATACCATAATGCAGTGGGTCCACCCAGGAGAAAGTGGATACTCTGCCACCAGAGCGTTCAAGAAGTTAGGAAGCCTCAAAAGGAATGTCACAGAGCATTATCTATGCATCTGGTGGTAGTGAGATGATCAAATGATACTCAGTTCTTTTCCAAAACCGGGATTCTGATTGGAAGTAGTATAGTGCAGTGGTTAAGGTCATAGACCCTGGAATTAGAATTTCTGCTTCTCAACTTATCTGTATAACCCTACATAAATTATCTCACCTCTCTGGGCCTCAGTTTCTTCTATGAAACAGGGATCATAATAGTAGTCCTTTTACAGAGTTGTGAGAATCAGATGAGTTAGTGCCTTTGCTGTATTTAGAGGAATATTTGCCACACAGTAAGTATTCAGTAGATATGTACTAAGCACCTACCAGGTGCCAGCCCCCCTTCTGGTCGACAAGGATGGAAAATCATATACAATAAAAATAGGTCTCTACTCTCATGAATAAATACATACCTATAATTTCAGATATCATTACAGCTATGAAGAAAATAATGGAATGTCATATAACAGTGTCTTTGAGGAAGGGGCAAGGAAATATTAACTAGGGAAGGCAAGAAGAGTTTCTCTGGGCTGAGTTAGCCAAATTAAGAGAAGCAGCCAACCTTACTGAGTTCAGGCATCCAGGCAGAGGAGATAACAAACACAGAGGCCCCAAGGCAGATAAAAGCTTAGGATGTTAAGACCAGGGGAAAAAAAAAAAAAAAAAAAAAGGCCTGCCTATGTGGCTTGGAGCTGAATGAAGGAAGACGGAAAAAGAGATGGGAAATGATACCAAAGAGGTAGCCAAGGCACTTACCCCATGTATGATTTACAAACATTTTCTCCCAGTCTGTGGGCTCTCTCTTCACATTGTTGATTGTTTCCTCCGCTGTGCAGAAGCTTTTTAGTTTGAGGCAATCCCATTTGTCTATTTTTGCTCTCATTGCCTGTGCTTTTGGGGTCATATATAAGAAATCTCTGCTCAAACCAGTGTCATGGAGCTTTTTCCTTATGTTTTATTTCAGTAGTTTTATAGTTTCAGATCTTAAGTTTAAGTCTTTCACCCATTTTGAGCTGATTCTCATATACATGGTGAGATGTGGATCAATTTTCATTCTGCATGTGGATATTTAGTTTTACCAACTAAAGGGAATGAAGAGAATGTTCTTTCCCTGTTGTGTGTTCTTGGCACTTTTGTTGAAAATTAATTGGCCACAGTTGTGTAGGTTAATTTTGGATAAGGAGTTAATATCCAAAATATACAATTAACTCAAACTACTCAATAACATGAAAACAAATAACTCCATTTTAAGAACAAAGAAGCTGAATAAACATTTCTCAAAAGGAGACATAAGAATGGCCAACAGATATATTAAAAAATGTTCAACATCTCTAATCATCAGAGAAATGTATATTAAAGCTACAATGAGATATTACCTCTTGCCTGTTAAATTAGCCATGATCAAAGAGATGGAAGATAAGTGTTGATGAGGATGTGGAGAAAAGGGAACCCTTGTACACTGTTGGTAGCATTGTAAATTAGTACAGCCATTTTGGAAAACAGTATGAAGGCTCCTCAAAAATTTAAAAATAGAATTACCATATGATCCAGCAATCCCACTTTTGGGAATATATCCAAAGAAAATGTCATCAGTATGTTGAAGAGTTATCTGCACTCGTATGTTCAATGCAGCATTATTCACAATAGCCAAGATATGGAACAACCTAAGTGCCTATCAATAGATGAATGAATTTTTTAAATGCAGTATATACACACAATGCCATAGTAGTACTCCTTAAAAAGCAGGAAATCCTTTCATTTGAAATAATATGAATGAACCTAGAGGACACCATGCCTAGAGAAATGAGCTAGGCACAGAGAGACAAATACCACATGAAATGATCTCATTTGCATATGGGATCTGAAAAAAGTTGAACTCAGAAGTAGACAGTAGACAGCAAATTAACACAGGAACAGAAAACCAAATACCACATGTTCTCACTCATAAGTGGGCGATGAAAAATGAGAACACGTGGACACAGAGAGGGGAACATCACACATTGGGGCCTGTCGGGGGCTGGGGGACGAGGGGAGGGAGAGCATTAGGACAAATACCTAATGCATGCGGGGCTTAAAACCTGGTGAAGCAAACGACCATGGCACATGTATACCTATGCAACAAACCTGCATGTCCTGCACATGTATCCCAGAACTTAAAGTAAAAAGGAAAAGGAGAAGTAGAAGGCAGAATGGTGGTTACCAGAGGCTGGAGGTGGGGCAGGGGGCTGTGGACAGGGAAAGGAGAGATGTTGGGTGAAGTTTCAGTTACGAGGAAAAGGTTCTGGTAGTCTATTACACAGCATGGTAATTACAGCTAATAATTCAAAAGGCTAGATTTTAAATGTTGTCACCACAAAGAAACTATAAGTATTTGAGATGATGGATCAACCTAATTTGATCATTTCGCAATGTGTTCATGTATTGAAACATCATATCACATTGTACCCCATAAATATGTATAATTAACATCTGTCAGTTAAAAATAAAATTTTAAAAAGGTAAGCAAGAGCAATCATGTAGCACCCTGTAGGCCACAGTGAAGAATTTGGATTTTATTCTAACGTGGCTGGAAGCCACTGAAAGTTTTACGCAGGATACCATACAACTTATATTTCACAGAGATCACGCACTTGACTTATAAAAACCCTCCATGCAGGATCCTTTCTGTTCTTTCTTGGTTTGTAGACATCTCTGAGGCCCTAAAAGAGCTCAGAGTATCAAGATAAAAGGTGCCCTATTGGGGCTCCTAGATAATCACATGAGTGGCCCCCTGCTAACCAGGGACACTAATGTTGAGTTGTTACAGAGTAAAAATACACTTTATTTTATTAAGCCAATGAGAAAAGAAAGGAGGAAAAGAGAGAGACAGAGTAAGAGGAGAGAGGCAGAGGAAAGTATTATTCTGGCTGTAACATAAAGAATTCAAATGTGGGGTCAGGGAATGAACAAAAGAGGAAGTATAAAGACCTTCTCTTTATTTCCCTTGTAATACTTTAAACAGAACAGGTTCTCTCTCTCTCTCCCCTCTTCCTTTCCTTTATTCTCTTTCTTTTCCATCCCTTTCCTTCCCTCCCTCCTTCCTTCCTTTTCTTTCATGGATTCAGTCAAAAACCAGCTAAACTACGGCATGAACAAGTAGTCAACCATCTTCTTCATAGATCCTGGCTATTACGGAAAGCAACAGAAAATAAAAGTGGCAGCCCAAGTTGCCCTAAGACAACATCCACCAGGTATCCTACTTCCCGTTTCAGAAGCTAGGTTTGATTTTTTTTTCATCAGATGATGACGATGATATCAAATCTCAGACTACCTTTTCGAGTCCTTGTCAGATACGCAACATTGGCTTTCAAAGTCATTGACTACAAAAATAACAAGGCACCAGCAACTGAGTTGTAGTCTGTAACCAGGTAATTGCTAACTCAGGACTTCCTTTGCCAGATACTCCTACTGTCCAAGCACTATATATACATTACGTGTGTACCTATATTCATGTTTACTCACCAACAAGTATTCATTGAGCACCTACTTTGTACTAGGCACAGTTCTGAGTGATAGTGATACAACAGTGAGGCAAATAGACAAAATCTCTGCTCTTTTCTCACTACATTAGTCAACAACCAAGGACAAGACAGATGAGACCCCTAGTCTCATAGACAAATACACGTCATTTCAGATACAGATAAGAGCTATGAAGAAAATAATAGAGTGTAATAGAATAGAGTGTCTGAAGAAAAAGCAGGGGAATGCAAACTAGGGCAGGCATGGAAGCTGGCATTCTTGTACAGAGGAAAGAGGTGATAAACAAACAAGCAAAATGTGTCCAATGGATAAAGCAGAGAACATTGGAGCAATGATGAGAAGAATGTTGAGAAGTGGGTTAATATAAGGGATAAAGTCATATATTCAAGTCTTGTGATTTTTTAGTTATGGGGGTCAAGGAAAAGAAAGGAGTCAAGGATGTCTCCTCTACTTCTGGTTTGTGCAATGGATGGTGGTGTCATTTAGGGACACTGAAGGAAAACCAAATTTGTGGGGAGAAGATCCTGAGTTTTGTTCTGAACGTTCCTCTGTGATGTTCAAATGGCGACATCAAGTAGATAGACGATCAGCATCAATGACATACAGATGATAACTGACATTTTGAGCATGCATGAGAGTTCATAAAAATCTGGTCTAGACTCCAGGTTGGTATGACAGCCCCATGAATTCATTCATGACCAGACTCTTCTACTTTCCCCTCTACCATCCTAAGATTGTGGCCCTTGTCACATGGTCCAAGATGGCTACTGGAGCTCCAGCTGTTAAGTCTAGTCAGACAAGAAGCACACTAGTGTTTCCTCTCTGCCATTAGTTTGCTTTTAGGCCTTAGCAAACTCATTTTCCCCTCCTTAGACCGGTTTGTCCATTCAATTTGTCAAGTTCCTTGTTGTTTTATCACATCCTGACTCTGTGTCAGAATGGGAGTTGAGTGGTTTCCAACCAAAGCACAAAGCCTGCCCTGTTATGGCAAAACAGAGGACTGATTTGACTGAGAAACTGACCTTTAACTATTTCATTTCGTATTGGTGCTTTGGATGGGAGTTCTCCAGGGAACTCAGGGTAATTGCTTTTGTCTCTGCTTCGCAAGGTGCTGACTTTGATTCAATACTCTTCTCATCTGCAGGTTTAATTTGGCTCTTTTACCTGCATTAAACTTACTAGGAACTATCCTTTATGTGGTGCCAAACACATCACATGGCTGGCTATTACTGGCTGAATTTAGACTTGCCCTTTCAGCTAAAGATCGTGGGTTGCTCTGATGGTAGGGATTGAGCAAGTTGACTTTCATCTCCCTTGGGATCCTCTGTCTGGGAGCTGTGGGTAATCTGAACCAGCCACTGGGTGTCAGCATTGCTTTGTCCATTTAAAGGAAAAATAGATGTTTGTATGGTTTGGGAGTTGTTTATGCAGTAAGTTTGGGCTCTAAAGTGAGCACAACCACTTTACAATTCACATTTTACACAATTCACATTTTTATGGCACTTAGCATCAACCGAAGGAGTTTGCTTCTCTATCAGTACATCCGGATTCTTCCTGCTCATTTTGGCTCTTCCATGTCCCTCACTTGGATTACTGCAAGAACCCCCATTTCCAGTTTTGTGTTCCTCAAGTCTATCTTCTTCACCCAATCAGGACTGTAACAGGCTCATTTGCAGAATAATAAGCCACCTCTCACTGGAGGTTTGCAAACAGAAGCAGGAAAACTACCTGGCAGAAATTTTTGTAGAGAAAAATTTATGTAAATAAATGTATTATAAATATAAATATAAACACAATATATGTTGTATATACGTATATAGTCACAGGCTATAAATATTTTGGTCCACAATGGCCAGCATATACAACAATGGTCCCATGAGATTATAATACCCTATCGTTACTGTATCTTTTCTATTTTTAGGGATGTTTAGATACACAAATGCCATTGTGTGACAATTCCCCACAGCATTCAGTATAGTAACAAGCTGTACAGGATTGTAGCCTAGGAGCCATAGGCTACACCATACAGCCTAGATGTGTAGCAGGCTATACCACCCAGGTTTGTGTAAGTATACTCTATGACAGCAGTCCCCAACCTTTTTGGCACCAGGGACCAGTTTCATGGAAGACAATTTTTCCCCAAGCAGGGTAGGGGGATGGTTTCCAGATGAAACTGTTCCACCTCAGATAATCAGGATTAGATTCTCATAAGGAGTACACAACCTAGATTCTTTGCATATTCAGTTCGCAATAGGGTTCATGCTCCTATGAGTATCTAATGCCTTGCTGATCTGACAGGAGGCAGAGCTCAGGTGATAATGCTGGCTCACCCACCACTCCTGCTGTGTGGCTCAATTCCTAATAGGCCACAGACCTGTACCAGGCAGTGGCCTGGGGTTTGGGGACCCCTGTTCTAATCTACCTTTTTAGCAAAGAGAAAACATGTCTCAGGCTCAGAGCCTTGGCAGCTATATTAGTTATCTATTGCCACATTAATATCCGTAGGAAACAAAAACAACTCTGTGCCTTTCAACAATAAACTTTTATTTAGCTCAGGAATCTGCAGGTCCGTCTTTAAGGCTCTTGGTCTGGACTTGCCTCAAAGTCATGTGGTTAGAGTCACAGCTGGTTCTTGGCTGGGATGACTGGACTCTGCTTCATGTATTTCTCACATCTTTTCAGTACACTATCCCAGGCATGTTCTCATTGCAGAGGAGCTATCCCAGTCACACAAGAGGTTTTTTTCCTTTATTTTATTTTATTTTTTTTTTTTGAGACGGAGTCTCGCTCTGTCGCCCAGGCTGGAGTGCAGTGGCCAGATCTCAGCTCACTGCAAGTTCCGCCTCCCGGGTTTACGCCATTCTCCTGCCTCAGCCTCCCAAGTAGCTGGGACTACAGGCGCCCGCCACCTCGCCCAGCTAGTTTTTTTGTACTTTTTAGTAGAGACGGGGTTTCACCGTGTTCGCCAGGATGCTCTCAATCTCCTGACCTCGTGATCCGCCCATCTCGGCCTCCCAAAGTGCTGAGATTACAGGCTTGAGCCACCGCGCCCGGCCCACACAAGAGTTTTTTACGTTTCTGTATGCGTCAAATCTACTAAAACAACACTGGGCAGAGCAAGTGTTATGGCTGAATCAAGAGATGAAGACAGGAACTTGGCCTAGTTGGTGAGAGAGACCCAAAGTCATGTGGCAAAGAGGATGACACGAAGTAGGATGAAAGATTCATTAATGGTCTCAGTGCATCTACTAGAACAGGCAAGGTTGTCTAGCTAGAATTTAGTAGAATGTCTTTTGTTGTATTTTTTAAACTTTCTTTTGTGCCAAGTGATGAAGGTTTTCCGTGATGGTAGTAATACAAAGTTTCTTTTAAAAACAAATTTGAGACAAATACAGGTGAATGTAAAAAAATCTTTTCAAAAAGTAGGCCATGTGATACAGAGGTATGGCAAAAGTTATCAGAGGAAGGGAGTGACAAGTTAAGAAAACTGAAGCAGGAGGACTGTAATTGGAACTCCAAGCAGGGGATGCATGCAAGAAATGTTGCAGACTCAGCAAAATCAGCTTAATAACTCCATGTGTTCAGCTGAGTTAGGCTAAACAAACATTTGTTGAGTGTCAACTACCTGCCTGACACAGTAGCAGAAGCCCGAGTAATAAAGATGAAAAGCTCAAAGTCTCTCCTAAAGCAGTAACTATAACTTTGACACACTAGGGTAAACTGTACATATAGTTTCTGGGTATCTACAGAAATAGCACTAAGCTTAGGCTGGGAAGTCGGCATTGGGAAAGGACTCCCCAGAGGAGGCTCTAGAAGGATGAATAGAGGATGCCCTGGTGAAAAGGGTAAGGGAGGCGAGAAGGGGGAGGTCTCCAGGCTTGAGCCTTTAAAAGTACGCAGAGTATAAAGTTCTCCTTGGAAAAATTCATACTTATTGAAGCCCCATGTTTGAGATAGGACATGAGACTGACTGTTGGGAGCAGCCAGGTATAGACATCTCTAAGCTAGAATTCTGAATTAGGCAGCTTAGAATTTATCCGGTTATGAACAGCAGGGATTCATGGAAGGTTCTTAAGCAGAGAAAAGACACAGTCAGTTTTGTGTTTTAGAAACTTGCCCAACTATCCCTGCCTCCAACGAGATATCACATCTAATCTAGCCACATTTAGCTATATATAAAAATACACAAGCAGCCAAGTGTCGCTTAATGATGGGTATACATTCTGAGAAATGCATCATTAGGCAATTTTATTGTTGTATAGACATCATAGAGCAGGGGTCCTCAAGCCCCAGGCTATGGACTGATACCAGTCTATGGCCTGTTAGGAACTGGGCAACACAGCAGGAGGTGAGTAGCAGGTGAACAAGCATTATCAACTGAGTTCTGCCTCCTGTCAGACCAGTGGCAACATTAGATTCTCATAGAACCATGAACCCTATTGTGAACTGTACATGTGAGGGATCTAGGTTGCATGCTTCTTATGAGAATCTAATGCCTGATGACCTGAGGTGGAATAGTTCCATCCCGAAATCATCCCCCAACCATCTGTGGAAAAATTGTCTTCCACGAAACTGGTTCCTGGTGCAAAAAAGGTTAGGGACGGCTGGATTAGAAAGTATTAGAGAAGTGTTACAATGTATACACAGGTCAAGACATCACAGAATAACCCACCCTCCATGCCCAATGTACTCCATAAATATATACAATTATTATTTGTCAACTAAAAATAAACAGAATTTAAAAAGAGAAAGTGTTAGAGAAGTGTTAAAACACTAGCACCCAATTCAGAATGTCTCCCTGAAATAATTAGACAGAATGAAATGAAACTGCAAAGGGAATAATTGTCTCACTTCATAACTCAAATGTGATTTATAATAGTTTACATATAAAATTACCTCTCCCACACTTTGTGATAGATTGCCCTAGTTCTTGCCCTTTCTAACTTTTTTGTGAACAAAGGATATAGCTTCCAAAATAGTCTTAGGCTCATTGCCTAAAAACTAAAGCCCAAACTTGATTCAAATTCTACATGTCCCATGACTGGTTCCAGCCCTGCTCCCCGCCCCAGGCTTATACCCACTGCCTCCTTCTTTGTATAACCAGTGCAACAACCCAACTTCTTCAGTGTTTATTGAGCACTGATGGCAGCTGCTTAGGCAGAGCCAGACCCTAGCTAGGAAGTAGGGGAAAAGGTGATAATTAAGATGCAGCCTTCACTTTTTATCAAGCTCTCAGCTTCTAAGTAAAACATGGAATCAGCCACACAACTCTATTGTAGTGTGTAAAAAGTAATTCCAGAAAACTATAGAAATCCATAGGATTGGTATGTAACACAAACAGTCAGAAGTAGGAGAAGCTTAAATTAGAGATGGATCTGAAAGGGAATTCATGCCATTATATAAAAGGAAACCTCACCAGAGTCTTCTGCCACAACCTGGAATAAGTACCTACTTTTCTGGACCCCCATCATACTTCATAGCACATCTTTTATTATTTGTGCTTCAGTCATCCATTCTCTTAGACTATTGACTCTTTGAGAGTATTGATCATTTATTTTTGCACCCCCCACAGCAGTAGCAGGTCATGAAGCAAATACCAGATACTAGCACATATTTGGTTGATGGATGGGTGAATAGATGGATAAATGGATGGGTGAAAGAGAAGCTTTTGGCACATTTAAATGTCTTCATTTAGGTAGCTACCTAATCCTGTGATTCCCAAGTCGGGCAGCCCATAAAGTACATTTAGGGAGCTTTAAAATATATATTCCCTGGGACCTGCTTCCTTAGAATATTCTGATTTGGCAGACATAGGGTGGGTCTCAGTAACCCATATTTTAGCACACTTACCAGAAGATTCTGATGCATCTGGTCCAAGGACTGAATGCTTAGGTATCATAAGGCTAACTCACCTGAGTGTCACATTGGCTTCATACTCTCAGGTGTCCTATTTTTGAGATGCTTGGCCTCCTTTTCACCGATCGTTCAGCCTACTCAGATAATCTGCAAGAGGAAAGTACACTCATGACTTGGAAAATTCCATAAGGAGTTATAACAGTAGTAATAACAATAATGTACTGCCATGTACTATATATCTAGCAAGCGTCTGGCATTCTGCTGAGTGCTTTTATAAATAACTGCTTATTTAATCCTATCAGCAATCTTAATAAGGTAGGTGCTCTTTGGTATTCCCAGTGTACAAATGAAGAAACAGAGGCACAGGGAAGCTAAGTAACCTCTATGTAGTAAGGCTGGAACTCAAATGCAAGTCTATCTGACCTCAGAGTCCCATGACCACAGTGTTTGAAACTGATAAGCACAAAAACCACACAGGTATCCAGACTAAGAAGAGAACTGGTGGTCATGGGTCAAACTAAAGTTGGAAGAACCTCAGCTGGTTACAAAAAAGATCTTGGTGGAAGAGAATTTAAGGAAATGAAAAGAGCACTAGACAAGGAAGTTAAGCAGTCTGGACCCAAATCCTAGTGCTGTCAACAGGAAGAATAGTGAATACTCATATATAGTTTACTATGTGCCAGCCCCTATTCCAAGTGCCTTACACATGGAAACTTACTTAATCTTCACCACAATCCCATGAGGTAAGCACTGTTATTACCACCATTTTACAGCAAGGCAACTGAGGCACAAGGAGATTAAGCTGGCAAGTAGAGAACTGGGACTCAGACCCAGACCACCCAGCTCCAGAGCCCACCAAACTCTTAGCCACCAAGCTGCATAGTAATTAACCATGTAAACTGCAGACATTTCCATCCCTTCCCCTCATGTAGGCCTCACATACAAAATGGAGGAATTGGCTTAAATAATCCTCACTCTTTCTTCCAACTTTGCTATTTTAGAGTCTAATTTTATTTAAAGATCATTTAAAAAGAGTATAGATTCCCCTTTTCTGTAAGAATATTTTTAAATGTAGATGTTTTCTTGAGGAAGAATTAGATAAAGTATTGCTTGAAGTCAGAGAGTGCAGTAGGCAACCTCTCAAGGTCAAGAAGTGATGATAGCACAACCAGAGGAACTTCCTAGGAACCAAATGGAGTGAGCTCCTTGCTTCCAAGGACACGTTACAGCCAAAGACCTTAAACAGCTCATTGCCCATCACCAAATATTTAACAGGTCCAATTATCCCGATTTCTTTGAGAGACACAACCTATAACAAAGCAACTCAAACAAACAAGAATTTCAAAGGAGTCAATGCAGTTGGTTTAAATCTGGGCTCTGTTGTATAAGCTATGTGACATTGGGTAGGTTACTTAACCTCCCTGAGCCTTGATTTCCTCATTATTAATATCAGATAATAACAGTACCTTTCTCACAAGGTTGTCACAAGATTTAAGCAAGATAATATAAGTAATTGTGGGTATAAACAATATTAATAACAATAACAGCAATAATAAAATACTTGCATACTTAGTATGTAGTGTTACGTATTGTTCTAAGCAGTTTACAACCTCCTATCCAATCAAAACAAATCTATAGCATCCTTGAAAAATGATCTCACACCCTCTTCTTGGACCCCCATTAAGGGGTAACTCACTAACTTCCACATTCTCTATCTGGAATATGATCTTTACGAGGGTGGAAATCATCCCTTCTCATTACTTATGTATCTTCAGTACCCAAATATCTTTTCCCAAATAATTTCTCAAAAATCATAAGAGTGAGCTATATGAAGGATTAACCATTCTGTAGGTTTCACATTGTTATTAATAGAAATAGTCGACATCAATTGAGCATACAAAACATTAGTAATTAATAACAATCATAATTAATGACATGGGCACATGTAATGTACTACTCTATAGAGATAATCTCACATAACCTAGGGAGAGATGACTATTTTATTATCACTAGTTTTCAAAATTCCTATATAGTAGAACAGGGATTTCAACTAAGCAGTCTGACCCTGACATTTGTGTCCTCACAATGCCATATTGTCTCTATGGGATGTGACACATCAAGGACCCTAGCAGTTAGCACCCTTCACTTTGTAGTAATCTGCTTTTCATCAAAATCTTTTCATTTCATTCAGTGTGAAGAGCACACAGCCAGAACTTTAAAGACCCTAACGTCTTGGTGCCCATCATATATTTTCACTGAGCTTCCCAGACTCCAACTTAAATAACAAATGATGCCCTGCAGTTCAGGTTCTGCACAAAGTTGCAGATGATGGGTTGCTGGTTAGCATGTCAGTTGAAGGACAATATATTTTAATGCAAATGCAATGAGCTGGAACGACGGTATTTTCTCCAAGAGCCTTAACTAGGTTAGCATGACCTCTGAAGGGGCCAGAATTGTAACAGCAAAATTAGAATAGAAAGGCTTATAGAGATTTCTATGCTAATAAGCTATGTTTTACTGGAACGATTATGTTCAGCACAATGGCCATTTGCCAACTTCAGCCTGGGCATCATTTGGTCAGGTGACCAACAGAAAATTGTGAGTCAGAAAGTGCTGGAGAGGCCACATTCACATGATGACACACTAAAAGAGGTGACAGAGGTAGGATAAAAGTGATAGGACCCCAAAGAAAGAGGGTTTCCTACAGGAATCGTAGCACACACTTTTCCTGCTTTGCTGTTTGTGTCGTGCTGCAGTAAAACTCCTGTTTGAGAGTTGATAAGAGCCATATCCCCCTGGGACCTGAAAACAGGGATGAAAGAGGAGAGAAAAACAAGAAAATAGTTCCGTGCAGATTGAGGAATTTCCTCACACATGTAATCATTGCTCTAGGCTTGGAGACTCTGTGTTCTGCTGAAATGAGGGGGAGAAGCCATTTTCTTTGACTTGGCCCAACACAAAGCTCATCATCCCTTACTTACACTTGTTTTGCTTTGGAATTTAGAGAATTGACAGGAGCCATGCTGATTAGGTGCAGAACTTTGTACAGACAAAAACTAAAAAACAATTAAGTCTGGCTTTCTCTAGTCTACCCATACATGTGTCTGTAAGAGTCAACAACAATCAAAGAAGAAATTACTAAAGATGTACCACAGCGCCCCTTGGTATTTAAAATGCCATCTGAACAGATTTTAATGGTTTTCAAAAGATGCCTTGGCACCTCCCCAGAAATACTGAATCATAATCGCAAGGGGAAACAGAGGAGAAATGATCTATATTTTCAAACGAGCTGTCCAGATAATTCTGATGCAGGACTAGATTTAAGAATCTCTGCTTGGGACCATAATTCCTCACATAATCACACACAGGGAAAGCAATGATGCTATTCGGGGTTCATCTTACCCAATATTCAGGCTCTCAATGCAGAACCGAGAGCCATGATCCAAGGAGCGTAGCTGTTATCTTTGCTGACATTGACCTCAAACAACATTCAAACAATTAATATTCACCTAGCAACCTAATATATGCCAGGGACTTTTACATATATTATTTTGTTTCAGTCAAAGGTTAATGCCACTTAAATATTTTAAAATTCAATATATAGAGATATTACTCTTAGAATTATTTAAGAACAACAACATTATAGGTAATTGGATCACACCATTTTGTTCACAGTTCAACTTGGATGAGGATGTAAAATGAATTTATTTCTCCTGTAACTGAACTTTCATTTGTCTATAACCTTCATCTGACAGTTGGTAGAAAAATAAACTAAAGGACCAATCTAGTTTAAATTCAGTCTGTTCTTATTATCTGCATGGGCATTTTAGGCAATGTCAGTCTCTTGAATAAAAATGGTTTAATCTCTCATATAACCTCTCTCTGCTTCTCCATGAAGATAAATTCTGGCTTCAAAGGTGGTGAGAGGGAGATGTGGCTTACAAGCATTTGTGGTGGTATATAGGGTAGTGGGATGGCCCACTCTGCCCACTCTGGTCCAGAGAGCACCTCCCTTGGCCCTCTGGTTGTTGCTTGCCCCTCTGGCCTTCTTGGTAAAAATGGAAGCTGGTCTGACATACACTGTCATTTGTTCTCTTGCCTCAACCAGTATACAGAGCTGGGGCTACCTGAGCTTCACCTTGCCTACTGCTAGCACCACAGATTTCTCTGAGGTTTGGCTGGAACTCCACTCACCCTACCTAGTGGGTCTAACCTGCAGTCTTTACTGTGGTGCCAGTCTGTCCCAACCACTGTGACCCACTCGGGCAAGATCCCCAAACACACTCTCAGGTTGCTTCCAAGTCCAGCCGCCACCACACTGGACTAGGAAGTTCATCTTGTGCCCTAGGCTGGGGAAGAAGCAAATCTACTTTCAGCGTTGTCTCAATTTGTCTAATGAGCCTCCTGTGCCAAAGCCAAGATGAGAAAATTAGGACCATGTGTCTTTGTTCTATTCTCCTGCTCTCTTCTCTTTTCTTCCAATTCCCACTATCTTTGAAGCCAGAAAAGGGCAGGCTCTTCCACTTGGCCTTCCTGAGGAGACCTCTGGCTCAGATAAAGCATGCCCTTGATATGCTAAACAGGCAGCTGAAAGAATTGAGGCAACCTTCTCTCCAGACTACAGACTGGATATTTGCAGATGTTCCCTTTGGTCTGTATCCATTCTCTGGCATTCCTAATCTCCCTCTTCCTTCCTCTAAGCAATAGACTCCTCTAATCTTCTAGGGCAAAGCCCACGTAATTAGGAAGATAAAAGATAAAAATATAAATGGTTTTTAAAAACTGTTACGCCGTTAAATATGTGTGGGTGACCTTTATGATCTTCAAAAGGAGTTTGACTTTGTAAGGAAGGTGAAATGGAACTTCCTATCTGCATTTTACAGAAGACGCTGAGGCGCAAATTGTCATATGATTAGTAAATAATCTATAATATTGTCCCTTTGTTTATTCCCTGAGCCATCTTCTTTTTGTGATGCATATTTCTTTTCTTGATTTAATGATTTGTTTAGCCAATGCTGCTTCCTCAAGTAATGAGTCCCGTTAGGTAGGACCGAGTACTACATGGATAGTCCTATTATTTTTCCTACTGACTCACACCCTACGGCCATGAAAGGCCCAAGTCAGATGTCACTTCTCCCACATCACTTTCATTACCTTGCTCTACTTTGAGATTTTTAACCTGTAGTTGAAACAGTATCATTTGACCTATGATCCAGTGTAGCAATGTCTTTTATTGCTTTCTTGATTATCTATCATCTGCGTATATCTGCTCTCAACTGGTCTGTAAGCTGTTCTGCAAGCTGTTTGAAGGCAGGGACTGTGCTTTATAAAGTCCACTCCAGTGGTTAAGACAAGAGAGATGGGCCGGGCGCGGTGGCTCAAGCCTGTAATCCCAGCACTTTGGGAGGCCGAGATGGGTGGATCACGAGGTCAGCAGATCGAGACCATCCTGGCTAACACGGTGAAACCCCGTCTCTACTAAAAAAAAAAAAAATACAAAAAACTAGCCGGGCGAGGTGGCGGGCGCCTGTAGTCCCAGCTACTCAGGAGGCTGAGGCAGGAGAATGGCGTGAACCCGGGAGGCAGAGCTTGCAGTGAGCCGAGATCTGGCCACTGCACTTGACAGAGCAAGACTCCGTCTCAAAAAAAAAAAAAAAAAAAAGACAAGAGAGATTCTGAGGCTAGACTGCAGATTCAAATCTTGGGCCTGTGCATGTTACTTAACCTCTCTGAGCCCCATCCCGCTACCCACCAACCTATAAAATAGACATAATAAAATGCCTGCTCACAAGTTTTTTTGGTGAGGATTAAATAATATCAGATAATAACAGTACCTGTTGCAGCATTTAGAACAGTATAGGCACGTAAGTGTTATATGCCTCTTTTTGATATTTTTATTTTATTCTCCTTAGCACGTAAGACTTAGTTCAAAGCTGATTCTTGTTAGTGCTCCTAAGTTGAACCATTTTCTTTTAATTAGATTATTTTCATTTTAGTATTTTACTTTAAATAAAATTGCTGAGATACAAAGCTAAATTTGTCACCAATAAAATCCTTCAGATAAATGAGTTTATGAGAGTCTAATAAATAATTGTGTCAGAAACATAGATTCTGCCTCAAGTGTCACATCTCAAACACACACAAAAACAATTTTCATCATCTTCTGACATCTCTATATTACATAAAGAAAGTGTTTTCTTAACCTTATCCCCTTTAAGCATCACCATACCTCTGAGAGGTTAGTAAATCAAGGACTATTGCTTTCATTTTACAGCTGGCGAAACTGAGGTACAAGAAGTCAAGTGGTTGAACTACATCACTGAGAAAGTTACCAAGAGAGGCACGGCGGAACTCAGAACTCTCCTACTCCCAGATGTACAACAGTGTCCCAGGCCAGCCAGTTACAAAACACTTTAACGACCATCGGCTCACTTGATCCTCATAGAAACTCCCTGAGCTTCTCAGGAAAGGCATTTTTATCCCTATTTTGCAGGCAAGGACACTGTAGTTGTGGAGACTAAAAAATGGCAGAGCCTGGGCTACGGCCCAAGCCTTCTGATCCAGAACCCCATGTTCCTTTATCTCTTCATAGTGCCTAGCAACAGTGTGCAGTAAGGCAGGGGAGGCTCTGCAGCCTGGTGCTTCCAAGATTGGTTCTGGCATTGGACAGACTTTGGTCTGGATCCCATCTCGCCACATACTAGCTGTGTCACCTTAGTAAAGTTGTGGGTCTTTCTGGGCCTCTGTTTCCTTATCACTAAGATGAAGGCAATACTAGCACTTTCCTTATGAGGTGGAAAAGAGAATTAAATTGGATAGTCTACACAGATGCTCTCTGCACAGTATCTGGCAACTAGTAAGAACTAAGTCAATAAGATTGTGGAAAATACCTACTCCTCACTCATCACATTTTGACATGCAGGAACTTCAGCTACACCAACATTCCTGGCTTCTCTTCCAACTCTCGCTCACATTCCCCATGGGAGAGGAGAGATTTATCAGAGTGTACATTTGGAAGAATACATTGAGATCTGATCTCGGTCATGCATTAGGCACAACAAAGAAGGGCTAAAAACCTCTCGGGCACAGTATTAACATATCCCTTGTTGCCTCATCCCCAAGCCAAATCCTCCAACCTCATATTTATCAATAATGGACCTGATACTTTGGTATCCATTGTTCTGATTCTTATAGCTGTCTCTTCATTGGGTTTGGACTTAGGGAAAGATGTATGTACCATCTACTGATTCCCTAAAAGTCAAACTAATATTAGCTGCTGCTATGATCATTCATATGTAAAAATTGTTTCCAAGCAGGATTCTCAAAGGTCTCCAGCTTTTTGCTTTATATCAGATGGCTGGTGTAGCTCTAAAAGGTTTGGCTGCTACATTTCAGTGGCAATCAATGGTCTGCAGCACCGGAAGTCAGATATGAACCAAACCTTCGTCTCTAACACGTCCCAATCTTAGACCTCAGGAATGTGTTGAAGACAAAACTGACTTGAGGCATTGTCTTAGGGCCTTTTTTTTTTTTTTTTTTTTTTTGTGAATGGGCCACTGTGGTTAGGAATCAAAGCCCAGCTAAATCTCTGCCATGTTCTCAATGTTCTGCTGGGTGGGTTTCACCCTAGGTGTCCCTAGAACTTTGTCAGAGCAGATGGGAAATTCTAAGAGGGTGACTAGACGTTCAGTCTATTTTGGTTCTCCAATTCTCCAGCAGCCTGGTGTCTGAGTCAAGAGAAATGGGTTGTTTCAGAGTACAAGAGAGCGCCAGTGGCAAGGGCTTCCACATGTCTATTTCTGGCTGTCCCCTGATGCTGTGTCATTGGAGGAGCTGTGACATCACAGCCTCTGCCTTTTTCCAAGGCCTGACACTATAGGTGACTCACAGAAAGTGTCTGCTGTGGATGCCAGCCTGGCTCAATACACACAGCCAGAGAGAGTCACACAGAGTGACTTGTGCTGGGGTTGGGTAGGGGCAGGAAGGTAATGATAATACCAGGACTAGCAGTGACCTTAATTGTCCTCTAGTTAAAACTTCAAAAAAAAAGCCGGAGCCCTTGCCACAAAATTCCTGTAAGTGGACCTCTATGCTCTGTTTGTACATCTCCAAAGACATTGAACTCATTGCCTCCCAAGCTACTTGTAACAGGATGATTTAAGCCACAAGTAACAGTATATTTAGGCAAACTTTTTAAACTTCTCAGTTAACAACAAGTCTACAGGGAAGTGACACCTGAGTTGGTTAGGGGCTCAAAAGAATCACCAAGGAACAAGGTTCTTTCTACCTTATTGGAAATTGGTGATGGTTTTCCTCATTGGATCAAGTATCTTTGTCCCATATGATACTATCAAAAGCAAGATGAAAATTGATGCACACAGGAGCCTTTTCTCTCATATCTTCCCCTTTTTAGTAAAGGTAGAAAACCATCCCCAAACTCCAGGAAACTTACCCCAGTACCTCACTGGTCAGAACAAGATTGCATGCGCATCCCTCCACCAATCAATCACAGAGGAGTAGAGGATTGCTACAAGTTGCCTTGGCCAATTGAAAATCATGCCTTGGAGATGGACCCACTGCCCTCTGAACAAAGAATAGTTTTATAAGCAAAGAGGAATGGAAAACAGCTATTATATATAGGCAACCAACCATGCTTGCACAATTCAGTAGCTCAATTCCCTGCTGAACTATTTTAAAGTTCTTTATAAAACTGAGCTGAAAACTGCTTATTAATGATATATCTCCCTAGCCACTGATTCTAGATCTACTCTGATGGCTCACACAAAATAAACACAACATGTTTCCATATGGCAACTTAAAACATATCTGAAAACTGACCATTCTATAAACATGTCCAGTTTCTTCAATCCTTCAGCATAGTACAGAACTCTAGAGGAAGACTGGCTGGGTTCAACTCCCAGTTCTGCCGCTTACCAGCTAGGTAGTCCTGGGAAACTTACTGCAACCTCTTTGTACCAGATTCCTCATCTGAACAATAAATATAATAGCAGTGCTTACCTCATAGAATGGTTATAAGGATTAAATCAGTTAATATATATAAAATACTTAGAACAGTACTTGGCACAAAGTTGGTACATTTAAGTGCCCACTATTACATAATAAGTCAACATTTTTGGTTGCTTTCTTCTGTCAGTGTTACATTTATGTGCATCTCTGTTGTTGAAGCAGGGCTTTAAATCTAGATTTCTCCACACCCTATATTTTATTCTCAGTAATCTCAATATGCCTTCATATTTTTCAACATGCATTTGTACAGTTGATTTTTCTGAAATTGAATGAGAGCCTTACATTTAACTCTATTTCATTTCATTGAAACACAACAGGGCTGAAAGTATGCCTGTCACTCCAGGAAGGAGAAGTAAAGAATGTCAAAACCTTAAATTCACCAGGCCATTCTGTTTTCCTCTCTAATGTTGCTTTCCTCATCCTCTCCACTTCTACCACATGGATTTCTCCCATTACTAAGCCTGGTCTATCAGCCTCATATCAACTCTGTGAGCCTAGGACAGTGCTATGAGATGAATTCTGTTCCCCTGGCTCCCTATCCCTGCCAAATTCATACGTTGAAGTTCTAACCCCAGTATCCCAGAATGTAACTATATTTGGAGATACGTATTTTAAATAGATGATTAAATTAAAATGAGGTCATCATTGAGGACCCTAATCCAATCTGACTGGTGTCCTTATAAGAGGGGGAAGTTTGAACACACAAAGACATACCAGGGTATACACTGCACAGAAGAAAGACCAGGTGAGGACACAGCAAGAAGGCAGCCACCTCTGCAAGCCAAGGAACACGGCCGCAGAATGAAATCAATTCTGCCAACACCTTGATCTTGTACTTCCAGACTCCAAAACTGTGAAAAATAAGTTTCTGTTATATAGGCCACCCCAGTCTGTGGTTTTTTACCCCTAGGAAACTAATACAGGCAGCCTGAGCTGGTTTCTTTTGCTTGCAATTAAGAACACTGCTTAAAATGTACCACTCATTCATCCTCTTCCACCTCCACCACCACTATAATCACCTTCTTCACCCTGCCTGTGTCTACCTCTTCTTTAATTATCCAGAGCACTCTTAATAGTCATTTATCTGCCTGGCCATACTTGCTTTACCAATCAGGGTGCCCTCATGGTCTATACTAACGCAAGTGTGGCTCTCAGAAAATCTACAATAGAGTCATTAGGAGGAAGGGCTTAAAGTGCACAGTCCTGGGCCCTATCAGGCCAATGGAAAGGCAATAGATTAGAAAGCTTCCCAGGGATTTTGTATCCACCTTTTGAAATACCTTTCTGTTACTAACAACTTGTTACTTTCATGGCTGGCTTCAAAAATCACTAATTGAAATAATGAGAGAAAAACTTGCGGTGAGGACTTGGAAAAGTCATTTTTCTTTCTGGACCTCAGTGTTATCTTTAGTATAATGAGGGAGGTAAAGCCTAAGATCCCTTAGGTTTAGCACATTTAGGTCAGAAATAGGCATCACAGCAGGTTGTAACTGACCAATTTTCAAATCTTGAAACAAATTAAGATAGCACCCTTTCAGGTAAGGAGTAGCGCAGACAAATAGTCTAGAGAAATAAGAATCAACCAGACCAGACAGAGGAAAACACTGGCCATGGTCAGGCAAGAGGGTGAAAAGACAAAGTGTGGTTGATAGTCAGGCAGTCCCTTGTAGAGTGAGTAACACCTCTAAGGTCTGCTACTCCAGGAAGCCCACCTAGACTAAACAATGCAGCAGGGTGACCCTCCTGTTCCCAATGCGGTGACCTAGGAGTGACCAAACAGAAGACGAGGACCACAAGGCTATGGGGCTGCCTGATCACAAACATCTGAGAATAAAGGCAGAAGGAGGAGAGAGACTGTTTGTGCTAAAGAGGACTCAGCTGACCTGAGCAGCTGGACAAAAATTAGCTCTGATACCCAAGTGCCCCCCAGTGACCAAGAGTTCAGCCAAGCTCTGGAAATCAGTTATTCCTTCCCTTTACATGAAAAATCAGCCAAGGGTCTAATTGGGTGAGGGAGGAGTGGAATGGAGTGGACAGAAAGGGATGGAAGGGAGAAGAAAGGATGGAGGTGGGGATGGGGAACCGAGAGGGAAAAAAACATCCCTGGGAACAACCACCCTCCCTAGGTCAGTCAGCTGTGCTGTCAGAGGCTCTAGTCAGCTTTGTACTAATTCGTGGTCTTGTTCTAGTTTTGAATATACCATATAATTTTAAGTCACTTTGTATTTGTCATTCTAAAAGCAAGGGACCTTTTGCCTTTGCTCACAAAATGAATGAAAAATCCATTCATGCCATCATTAAATATAAAATATGTCACAAAATCTAAAATATGGAGGGACAGATTGCTCCAAGGGAGTACTACCACTCTGGAATCCTAAAATTCAGGTCCTATTCCAGGCTTGTTTATTAATTTACCATTAATATATTCATTTATTTGTTCACTCAGTCAACAAATATTTATTGAGAACTCTCAGTATGCCAGGCATCATGCTAAACACTGAACAAGAAAGATTCAGTTCCTTTCTTTCCAAGGAGTTCCCAGTCCAGTGGTGAAGAAAATAAACAAAATAGAAATAAATAGTTACGCAGTTTCCATTTGCGTAAGTGCAATGGATGAGAAAGATAAGTGGTTACAAAAAGGTTTGGTGGTCATGTCTTTTCCATGCAGAGTGAGGCAAGGTTTTCCGGAGTTCTGAGCTGGCCATACCACTGCATCACATGTGTGACAATTTTACTGGGCTAGTTCCTTCCAACATGTTAGGCCTCAGTTTGCCTATTTGTAAAATGGCAAGATTGTACTCATGAACCCCAATGTGTCTTCATTACACTATCAGTCTTACATCCGTGAGTATATATAAATATTGTGTATTCATATAGAGCCCATTATGAAATGAATTTAGGGAAACTGGCAGAGGAAACGGGGTGACTTTTCTCAACACAGAGACCACTGGAAGACAGCCCTCACCAGAGAACAATTTCTCCTCCCAGAACCTGGTCATCAAATGTACCACTCTGTCAGGGCCATCTCTGGGTTGGCAGTTTGCAAATTTTCTTCCCCCAGCCAAAAGCATATTTCACCAGCATGCAGGCAGAAATGACAGAATGGGGTTAGGATGTGGATAAGAGTGACATGGTTTTTTTCATCCACGGCACTGCAGAGGAGGAGGTGGCCAGGAATCAATGATGGTCACTTTCTGGGATGAGGCAAGCAGAGATGCCTATGCGGATGAGGATGCTGTGGTTCATCGGGGCACATAGGTTCAGACTCTAGAGAGATGGACTCAATCAGAAAGCTCAGACTTGAGATCAAGTCTTGCAATGAAAACTCTATTTAATCTTAATCAAGTCATGGACTTCCTCTGGACCTTGGGTACACCTAAGAAAAATGAGAATAAAACCACTTCCTTTAACTAATTTGATATTAACATGAGAATACAAATTTTGTGCTATATGTGTTAAAGAGATATTAAGACAGCCATCTATGCTTCTTATTAGCAAGGATATATTTAAAACTTTGGCTAAATGGGCAACCTTCAAGAAAGAGTCACATAATAGGCCAGGCGCGGTGACTCATGCCTGTAATCCCAGCACTTTGGGAGGCCAAGGTGGGCAGATCACTTGAGGTCAGGAGTTCAAGATCAGCCTGGCCAACATGGTGAAACCCCATCTCTGCTAAAAATACAAAAATTAGCTGGGCGTGATGGTGCACATCTGTAGTCCCAGCTACTCGGGAAGCTGAAGCAGGAGAATCACTTGAACCCAGGAGGCAGAGGTTGCAGTGAACTGAGATCACACCTGTGCACTCCAGCCTGGGCGACAGAGTGAGATTCTGACCAAAAAAAAAAAAAAAAAAAAAAAAGAAAGAAAGAAAAGAAAGAAAACAGAAAAGAAAAGAAAAGAAGGAAAAAGAACCATATAATAGAGGTAAACCATTCTCTCAGGACTGCTATAAGAATGTACGCCAAAGTGCTTTGTAAACAGTAACGCACCATGCAAATACAAGGTGTTATTGTAATTATAATAAGTATTTTAAATTCTATTATAATTATAATTATTATGATTATTATAATTACCATACATGAATTATTCTTAACTGGGTGGTTGGATACATAGTTAGAGAAATGGATGGTCAGGCATTTTCAAAGTCACATAAAGGCATATGCCCTTCCATCTAATTAATAGAGATTACACAAAGATCTTCTCTATGACTTTTGGCATGGAGAAATCTAAGGGAAACTATCTCTCTATACACCCACATTATACATGAGTTGAACTGTGGTAATGGTCTGTAAAATGTCAATAATTTAAGTGAATGGTACAGAGCATTTTAATAAATATTAAGTTGTTTGGTATTTACAAGGTAATGAATTAGTTAAGAATGGTTCCGTTATTCAATTTGGCAGACATGAAGACAGCTAGTGAAGGTTAAGAAATTCACTACTAACCACAAGGTTTCAGAGAAATAAGGAAGAAAATAATCTAAGTTTCTTTTTTTTCTTCTTCAAAAAGCAAGGTTCTTTTGAAGGCAACCTACCCAATAGTGGGAGAGAAACTATTTGCAAACCATCTATCTCATAAGGAATTAATCTCCAAAACATATAGGAAACTCCCTATAACTCAATAGCAAAAAAAAAAAAAAACCTAAACAACTCAACTTTTTTTTTTATGGGCAAAGGATTTAAATGGATATTTCTCCAAAGAAGACAAAAATGACCAACATGTATATGAAAAGGTGCTCAACATCACTAATTATCAGGAAAATGAAACTCAAAATCACAAAGAGCTATCACCTCATACTTATTAGGATGGTCATTATTTTTTAAATTCATCAATTAAAAACAACAACAAAAAAAAAAACCAAGTGGTGGCAAGAGTGTATAGAAATTAGAACCTTTGTGCCCTGTCGGCAGAAATGTAAAATAGTACAGAGTCTACTGAAAATAGTATAGAGGTTTCTTTAAGAATTAAAAATGGAACTATCACATGATCCAGCAATTCTATTTCTACGTACATATCCAAAACAAATTGAAAATTGGATTTTGGAAGATAATTGCACTCCCACATTCAATACAGTGTTATTTACAATAATGAAGAGGTGAAGACAATTTAAATGTCAATTGATAAATGAATGGATAAAGAAAATGTGAGCTATATCTATATATTATATATATTGTATATATGTGTATAATATATAATACATATTATATATTGTATATATAATACATATACGCAATGAAATATTATTCAGCCATAAAAAAGGAAATCCTATCCTATGATACAATGCAAATGCACTTTGAGGACACAATGCAAAGTGAAATAAGCCAATCACAGAAGAACATACGCTGCATGATTCCACTTATATGAGGACTTTCAAGTAGCCAAACTCATTGAAGCAGAAAGCACTATGGTGATTGCCAGGGCCTGGGAGGGAAGGCGAAATGAGGAGCTGCTGCTCAATGAGAATAAAATTTGTCATATAAGATAAAAAAATTCTCTAGAGATGCGCTATACAACATTGTGCTTAGTTAAAAATACATTTGTGGTTAGTAATAACAACACTGTACTGTTCATGTAAAAATGTGTTCAGAGTGCAGATCTCATGTTATGTGTTTTTTTTACATAATAATAATAAAATTTAAAAACTAGGGCTGTCTCCACTGCTGCTCTACTTATTAAGATTAATTACCCATAGTTTGTTATGTCTTGTGTTATAGCACAATGCCTATCTTGGCAAAAAAATTTTTAAAAGAAGAACCTATTCTTATTAGCAGTCCAGAGCCATGTATTATAACTGTGATGTTTTCAGAAATAAAATCATTAAACAGCAACACAGAAGAAAATATAGAGAGAGAGGCTAAGTGAGCTCCCATTTTACAAATGAGAAGCCTGATTTAATGAGGCACTATAACACATCAATAAGTAATAATTGAGCTTCCATTCCTAGATCAACATTTAGCTTAAAGAAGTTGTTTGAAACCAGGTTTTATATCAAAACCACCTGGGAATATTTTTTTTAAATCTCACTTAGATCTGTATTCTTAAAACAAGAGGTCACATGTATAGAAACAGAGAATAAAACAATAGTTATCAGAAACAGAGAATAAAACAATAGTTATCAGAGGTGAAGTGGGGAGGAAATGGGGAGATGTAAGTCAAAGGATACGAAGTAGCAGATGTGTAGGATGAACCAGTCTAGATATCTAAGGTACAACATGAGGACTATATTAATCATATTACGTTGAATTAGGGATTTTTGTTTTAAAAAGTAGATTCTAGCTGCTCTTATCAAAAAAAAGTATGTGAGATGATAAATATGTTAATTTGCTTCACTACAGTGATCATTTTACTATCTATATGTATCCCATATATCATGTTGTAAACCTCAAATATGCCCATTAAAATGTGTTTTTTTAAAAAAATGAATGCCCAAGTCCTAGCACAGCTTCTGAATCTGGACTGTCTGGGGGTAAGGACACGGATTTATATTTTAAAAAGCTTTCCTGGTGATTCTAATGTACATAACCTTCTAACTTGTTTCACCCATTGAGTTAACCTAAAACCTTGGTTTATATCTAGTATATTTTACCTAATGAAAAACAAAAGGTGCTTTAGTAGAGCCGATGGTCAGTGTAAATTGATTTTGATATGGCCTACCTAAAAGGATAAGGAAGGATTATCTCACACGAATATCATTTCTTTCTTTCTTTTGAGATGGAGTTTCACTTTTGTCACCCAGGCTGGAGTACAATGGAGTGATCTTGGCTCACTGTAACCTCTGCCTCCCAGGTTCAAGAAATTATTCTGCCTCAGCCTCCTGAGTAGCTGGGATTACAGGTGCCCGCCACCATTTCCCACTAATTTTTGTATTTTTAGTAGAGACGAGGTTTTGCCATGTTGGCCAGGTTGGTCTCAAACTCCTGAACTCAGGTGATCCACCCACCTCAGCCTCCCAAAGTGCTGGGATTACAGGCATGAGCCACTGTGCCCAGCCATGAATATCATTTCTTTCTTGAAAATAACTGGATAATGATGAAGCTCATCAATGGCTGAATATTAATTCTCTGTGAAATATCTATGAATGCCTTATCTGTAAGGATTTTCTCTACCTATACAGCCCAAAAATAATTTTTCTCAAGTTAAGATTTAAACTTCATGATTCTTGGATTGGAAGATTAATCTTTTTCACTGCCATGTTTGCCTCATCACATTGGATTCACAAGTAGCTGGCTGGAAAAATAATAACAACAACAAAGACTTCTCAGCAGGACTGGCCCTTCCCACTGTACTGAAAAGGTAAGTCACAGAGATTGTGGCACAGCAGTTGTTTCTGCTGTCACCATGAGAATACAAGGAAAGGAAATACCAAAACCTGTTAGGTTAAATCATCAAAACTTTATTATGAAGAAAAAAATGTCATTCTTTTAATCTTTGCTCTGCAATACATTTTATATCTATGATCTCCTGAAGTCCCTTTGGTGTTGTCTTCTCTATATTTTTGCTAAAGGAGATGGCTCACAGCCACGGAACCAGTAAGTAGTGGACTGCAACTCAGACACAGACCCCTGTGACCCCAAAGCTTGGGTTCTCTTGACCACTGTGCCGTAGTGGGGCCGGAAGCAAAAATGCCTCAAGCACTGCCTCTACCCCCAAAGAGCTAAGGATTCAACTGAGAGACCAGGCATGGACACAGGAAAAGTGTCCTATTTTAAAAGTCACGAAAATATTAAAAACATATATTTTACCATCTATTTGTTATTGATCACTTCTCCTAAGTTTTGTTACGTTTCAAACAGAAGTATCAGAAATGTTAGTACACAGAAAACCAACCACCACATGTTCTTACTTATAAGTGGGAGCTGAACAATGAGAACACACAGACACAGGGTGGGGAACAAAACAAACTGGGGCCTGTTGCAGGGTAAGGGGGTGGAGGGAGGGCCAGCATCAGGAAAAATAGCTAATGAATGCTAGGCTTAATACCTAGGTGATGGGTTGATAGGTGCAGCAAACCACTATAGCACATGTTTACCTATGTAACAAATCCTGCACTCATACCCCAGAACTCAAAATGAAATATTTTTTAAAAAATTTTTAAAAAGAAAAGTTAGTATAGTTTTCTTGAATCTGGGCTCTAGCATCTAATAGCCTGATTTGAACTGTGACTCTTTTACCACTAACTACAGATCTAAATACTTTCTGCCAAAGCCTAGGGCTAGATGTGCTTTCTGCCAAAGTGCTAGATGTGCTTCCAAATACAGGATTTGGAGATGGGGTGTGCAAGGGCAGGGTTAGGAAATTAATATCCAAATATTACACAGCATCCTCCTAACCCTAGTAAGGTCTGGAGCAGTGCTCAATAATTAAACACATAAATATTTCTGCAGTAAAACATATGAATATTAACATTAAATGAGATAAATAATTATAAATAGTCTGATGTCAAGCTAGGACAAGCTTTGCCACAAAATCAGTTTGGGTCAGATCAGGTTTTGCTGCCAAATACACACACACACACACACACACACTGTTACTTCAAAGCCTTGTGGATTTGAGTAACTAAGAAGCTATAGCTTTTGACCATGAAAGAATTAACTGATTTCTGTGTATTTCCATTTCCTCATTTGTAAAATGGTGAAAACATATGTGCATACCATACATAATCCATACTTGATTTGCATTGAGTGAATTAATGCAAGTAAATCACTTAGAGTGATATATAGCTCATAGTAAATACTCAATGCTACTAAGTATTGTCATTTTTATCACCTCTTTTGTGCCTTCCGTTTCTGGCATTTCATAAGTTTTACATAATCAAAAAATATTTAAATAAAATTTAAGTTTCCAGTAGGAGAGATTTCTTGATGTATGATCTTATGCAGTAACTGCCATAAGAATTTTACAGAACTAAATTGCTGGAAATGGCTCATAAAAGAAAGAAGAGCACTCCAGGATGGGGTGACCAAGAGCATTTCATAGAAGAACTGGGATTTAAAGTAACATTTTCTTTTCTTTGTTTTTTCTTCTTCTTAATTTTTTAAATTATACTTTAAGTTCTGAGATGCATGTGCAGAATGTGCAGGTTTGTTACGTAGGTATACACATGCCATGGTGGCTTGCTGCCCCCAACCACCCGTCATCGTAAAACCTTTAAAGGTTTTAAGCCCCGCATGCATTAGGTATTTGTCAAGCAAGTGACGTTTCGATAGCTGAAAAGGAAGGGAATGCCATCAGTTAAGAAGCAAAAAAAGAAGAGGTTGTAGAATCAGTCTTGGCTTTGAGTATAGCTCCAGAACTTATAAGTTATGTGAGCTTAGACAAGCCATTTAACCTCCTTGAGTCATATTTTCTTCTGTTTATAGATATGGGAGTAATAATATCTATCTTTCAAAATTATTGGGAGGCTTGGAAGCTATACGCATTAAGCACACAGAACAATGGCTAGTATGTCCTCCATAATACTAGCCATTAGCGACATATAAGCACACTTCAAGTTGACAGTAGGAAGGCTTTCTTACAGCCATTACTTCTCACACTAGGATGGCCTATATTGCAAGGTATTGCGTTTCCATAACCAATGTTTTTTGAGAACCAGCTATCTTACTTGTTTGAGGAAAGGATTACTGCTTTGGGAGTTGACAAGATAGGTGCCACCCACACCTATCTCTTCCAATGCTGAGACTTTATTCTCAGAGATTAATGAATTATTTTGGAGTTTATTTTAGTTCAAGTTTTCTTTATAAGGTGAGAAGTTCTAGAACCTGATAGTTTGTGGTCTAACTCAGGCAAGGTTGGGAATAAAGAGGGAAAGTTACATAGGTGGTGTGAATCTAGTTACGGATATCTATAAAAGCCAGGAGAGAATTTGGTCCCCAAGGGAAATAAAAGTGAGATAAGGGAAATAAAAGTGACATACTTTTTTGGTTACCTTTGACTCTTCAGGTCCTCTGTAGCATTATTTGAAGATAGTTCTTGCCTTTCTACAGCAATAAAATTGTTTTTATTGTTTGTCTTTTGCTGCCCCTCTTCTCAGTTTTCCTTCCTTTCTCTTCCTCTGCTCTTCTTCATTTCCCTGCCACTGTCATTTTATCCTATACATATATATAGAAATCTATAGATTTCTCTATATAGATGTCTATATATATAGACTTCTATATATAGATTTCTGTATATAAATATATATTTCTATATATAGAAATATATATATCAACATTCAACATTATCATCATTATAATCATCCAAAAGTAGTTTTTATGGGGCCTAATGCTATGAGTTAGGAGAAGCAATATGGCAGCTTCTCCTTCCCTGTGTATCCAAATGTCCTCTCAACTCCTTGAAAGAAATGCACTAAAAGAAACCAAGCTATTATTATCATCAACCGCCATAGAATACAGAGCATATTACTGGTGCTAAATAAATAATGCCACTTGGCAAGTCAATAGAGCAAAAGTGTGACCAGCCTGCAGCCTGGCTGGGACACAGATTACATTGAAATAGAGCTTTGGAAGGAGCCATATATCAAAATAATGGCTTATGACGTCAGTGCGGGACTCATGTCCTTTCAGGTGGGTGGTTTTGGAATTCAGGGGGCATTGCTGGAAATAAGTATCCAGTCTCTCCCATAAAGAATCCAGATTTGTATTGGCTAAGTTCAACAGGGCACATCATTACCAATATTTACAGTGATGGGATCTTCTGCTCACTTAGCTATTGTCATCTTCTGCTAATATAAAATTTGTGATAGTTTGAAAGTGGGAGCCAATATTTGAAAGGTCCAATATTAATATTTATAAATTAATTTATTGCTAGTATTTACTGCACACTATTTTACACCTATGTGACAGGACCTGCACTAAGGACTTAATGTGCATTGCTTGATTTAAATATCTCAACAATTCCACCAAGTTGGTATTATTGTGTTCATTCTATTATCAAGAAAACTGAGGCTCCACGATATTAATAAAATTTCCTAAGGCCATATAACCGGTAATTGGTGGAACATGATCATTCTGACTTCAGTGTAACTTCAGTCACACCACTATTCTAAAATGTATAAAAACAAAGTTTATAAACAAATTAGTACTTTAAGATATTCAGAGGAAATGCTTAAGAAACCTCAGAGAAAATTATTTTTCAAGCATTATCATGTAAGTTACAAAAAGACACTTACATTTTTAATTATATGTTAATTTCATATCAGTCCCATCAGTTACTTAAATGAAATTAATCAAGGATATCCACCAGGCAACACTTAGACTTGTTTAAGTGGGTAATACAAAACAACAAGTCTCTCTATCTTTTAATTTGGGCTAGTCTCCTAGTTTAGTATGAAGGTCCTCTGAGAAGATTAGAGAAGGGAGAGTCCTGTAATTACAAATATGACATGCACTGGCTTAGCAAACTCTTTACATTTCCAGTGGAATGTATCCCAATTTTTATTTAGCCAGCTCCAGAGTTATAAGTCTCAACTATTTCTTACTCATGTTTCTGGACCTATCAGATGTAAATAAAGGTGATTCATTTCCAGTTCTCCAACTTTCTATGAAGTCAATGATCGGGGACTAGAAAATGGTTTATTTTTCACCAGTGTAGGGTTCATAACTGCTTATTCTATAATTAGGAAGATGGTTACATCATGACAAAATTGTAGTTTTAATGAAGGGCATTTTTTGCTTAATTTAAGAGTTGCTTAGTGACAGAATTAAGATCAAGTTTCTATCTCTTCTCAGATCTGCCACCAAATGGCTAACTTCAGGCAGGTTTCTTTTTTTTTCTCTAGGCCTCTAAGTTTCTAATTTCCTTTCCTTCCCTTCTAATTTGAACAGTCGAGATGATTAATATATGTTTGTAAATAAATATTGAAATAACAATCACATAAAGAATAAACATAACTTCCAACATGCTATCAGCTGCAACATCTCAGGGAGACCAGGTTTCTTCTTTGTCTGACACAGTTCAGTACCACGGACAGCAGACCCATGTCTGGGACTGAAAGGACTTGGGATGAATTTATTAGCCTATGCCCGGCTTTAACTTGGAGAATGGCCTACAGTTCCATGGTCTCTTTTTCAGAGATTAAGAATGGCAATACCAGGCCGGAAGTGATTGGCTCAAGCCTGTAATCCCAACACTGGGAGGCAGGAGCGGAGGCGGATCACGAGGTCAGGAGATTGGGGTGTCCTAGCTAACAGGGTGAAACCCAGTCTCTACTAAAAAATACAAAAAAGCCTAGCCAAGCCGAGGTGGGGCGCCTGTAGTCCCAGCTACTCGGGAGGCTGGGAGGGCAGAGCCGGCAAGCCGGGGCCGGGCTTGCAGTGAGCTGAGATCCGGCCTGCACTCCAGCCTGGGCTGACAGAGCCGAGACTCCGTCTCAAAAAAAAAAAAAAAAAAAAGAATGGCAATATATAACATATAAGTACTGGCACGGACTTAAAGATCATCTCTCAAACTCCGTAACATTAGCATCCCTTCAAGGAAATGTTTGAAGCTTTAAATTAAGAAAGAAATGGGTATTCTGGGCTTCCTGGCAGGGCCACTGACAGTCAGTAGAGTTAGTGTAGTCCCAATGAGTTGATACTACCTACAATCTGCTATATTTATATATGGAAGGTCAGGCTCTCATTCCTCTCCTAAAGCAAATATCTGAGAAAGTTGCTTCAGCTTCGCTTTTGATCTGCCCTAGTTTAGTAAATGAATCAGCAGCTTTTTGAAGGCTACGAAAAAGCAGCTTCAATTTAAATTGTCCTCCATCCATACCAGTCCCTGTTCAATGAGCCTAGCTCCCTAGGCTGAGGAGTCTTTGCAGAAAGTCTGACCTGATGAAACTTACAGCTCAAATTTCCAATCTTCATTGTTTAGCCCTCATTTCTCAATGAACAATCAATTTCAGTCAATTACAACTGCCTCATGTCCAGAAGCTAGGATGGCTAAAACTGAAACAGGCTTTAGCAGGGTAAAATAAAAATGGAAGATTGAGTTCACAGAACCTACCTTGGTGAAGTTACGTTGCCACTGTTTGACGCTTTTAAGTCACTACTGATCAGACATGGGATAATTGACTTTAATAGTAGTTTGCAGCCCTAGCATTATTGAAACCCACTTGTGAAAAGGAAAAATTTTAAAAATTCATATCAAATACAATATGGAACTTTTAAATTCTCACATAGAAAAAGGGTAACTTTCTTCAAAATAACCTAGCTCCTACTTGCTTCTTGCATTCTTGTATACATGCATGTATGCATTCATTCATTCATTCATTCAACATATATCCACCATGCCAAACACTGTGCCAATGATAAGGAATAGTTAAAGAATCAGATTCTGGCCTTAAAAAGCTTACAGTCTGCAAGTAAAGAGGGATGAATAAATGTATTAAAGTATAAAGACAGCAATTTTCCTTTAACCCTTCACATCCAGTTTGCCTGATGGGCAAATCTAACAGGTATCACTTTAAAATATGACTTGAATTATTACTCTTCTTTCCATTTCAACTGTGAATACAATGATCCAAACTTCCATAATCTCTTGTCTGGACTACTGTTGTCTGGACTACTGTAAAATCTCCTAGCATGTGTCCCTGACTTTGCTATCATCCTAATCCACAAATAGCAAGAATGAGTTACTGGCCTTTTAAAAATATATATTAAACAATGTCACTTTGTTGCTTAAAATGAGTGGATTCCTGATGAACTTAGAATCGAACAGCCTACAATGTCCTAGACAACTGCACTTATATCAATCTCATCTTCCCTGACCCTTCCACTGGCCCACCTGGCTCCAACTACACTGACTTTCCTTTGATTTCTCATTGTCTTCAATCTTGGTATGACTCTCTCCTCCTTGTCATATAGTCTTCAACTTAAATGTACCAGTCTCCAAGGTATGTTTCTTGCCCATATTATCTGTAGTCACCCTCTAGGTGCTCTCTACCACGACATTGTGCTTAATTCTCTTTAGAGAATTTACCTAATATCTTTTTCTATTATTATTTGTATATTGTCACTCCTCAAAATCAGAGGAACCTTGTCTCCATTTCTTTAGCAGTGCTTAGAGTAGTACCTAGCAAATAGAATGGCAACACAAAACTTCATGCAGACAGAGAGTATGTCTATTTTGTTTCAGCTGATCCCCTGTGACAATACTGTAGCATTTGTGGATTGCAGGTGCACCAAACTATTAGCTGAATGAAGTTTCTAAGAAAAGTCCCTCATCTAAGACAATGAGTGAGAAGCATGAAAGGCTTTTTATGTAGCATGGGCTCCTCATCTAAGATGATGAATCAATGAGATGGGCAAAATATCTTGCTCAGAATAAGTTCAAGGAGAATAATGATAGGGTAGAATCAGATATGTCTGTATTTTCTTTTAATAATAAAAATACGTAGATGGGTCTTTGTGGGCCATTAGACAAAATAACAACACTAGGTAACTCACTGAAAATCGTGGTATTTTTTAAGAAAAGAGCAAAGATTTTATCTTCAAATTACTCCCTCTGTCATGTATAAATTTGCATTATGTTTGCATATGTATAAACATATGTAAATACATGGGTGTTTGTGTTCAATCAAAAAAGTGGATGTCTACACGTGTAGGCAAAAATAACTTACTAATACAAATTTCTGAAAATTTCCCATCACTCAAGCCAAATACCTATTTCTCCAACTTGTCTTGGTATCTACAATGCCCATACTATTCATGACTCCTAGTTATCACATTGAAATCCCTCTTCTAATATCAAAAAATTGTATAGAAGGTTCATACAAATTACTCTTACCTTTGCACAAAACTTTTAATTTTACAAAGCACTGACAAATGTATCACCTCCTTTTATTCTCACAGAGACTATCGTTCCCACTTTACAGATGAAGAAATTGAGATCTAGGAGAGATTAAACACTTGTGCAAAGTATAACAGCTGACTCATAACAAATTTAAGATCAAAACCTGGTTCTTTGGGCTCAAAGGAGAGATCAGCGCATAGGACTCTATAGTGATAACTTTTGATAATGAAATAGTAGCAGGACCCTGGAAGCTGAAGCACTATGAGAAGGTTTGGCAGTAAGAAAGAAAGTTCTATATGTTCAGGCAGTGATCTCAGTGGGGAGTAAGTTTGCCCAAATCCAGGTAAAGAGCTTCCAGTGGTCATTTCCTGTACAGGGCAGCTGACCTCCTAGTTATTCCTTCACCACTGGGATTAATCCATCACCAAACTCAGAGCCATTTTCCAAGTTATTAATCATTTGTGAGTGGTGCTGCCTCAGCAAGAACCCGGCAAGGTGACTGCTAAAAACTAGGAAAGGACAAAAGAAAATGAGATAGGCAATGAGACAGCCAGCCAGGGGAACTCAAGACAGACACAGCAGCAGAGAAACATCACAATAGAGATGCCAGGGACTGACATTTCAACTAGAACAGAGAGCAAGTGAGCGCTTGGGACCAATGAGCAATTCACAATCATAATTTACCAACTCGTTTGTTGCTCAACAGTCACTGCAGGAGAGAATTCCTAATCTAGGACTTGAAATTGGGCCATTTATTTCCAAACTGCGATGGTAGCTTTCAGTGGATTATGAAGTCAGAAATCCAGTTACCTAAAATTCAGTTGAAAACTACCTTTGAAGTTCATGCTGTAGTAGTCATCAGTCTACTACTCTAGACTGATCTCTAGGTTGAAATCAGGCAGTACACTCTAGATTTGCCCTGTGCTTTAACTCTAGCCATCTACTCAGCCCTGAGCATGACCACAAACTATACTGTGCTCCCATTCGACGAATAAAGTCTGACCCCAGCTACAAACAACCAGACTTACTCCTGAAACAAGACAAGACTAGCATCTATCACTGGGCACAGACTTAGCCTTAACTCCAGCCAATGGTGGGCCTTAATCCTGACCACAGAGTAAGGTCATTCATTAATTTATTATTCAACAAGTATTGAAGTGTCTACTACTTGACAGTCTCTTTGCTAGGATACAATAACTAGCAAAACATCCATGTGAGACAAACAAATAAAGGGTAAATTAATTATAATTTTTATATATATATATATATATATATATATATATATATAGAGAGAGAGAGAGAGAGAGAGAGAGAGAGAGAGAGAGAGATGATTTAATTCCAAACATAAACTGACTCCAAACCTCAGCCACAAATTTACTTATGACCTCTAGGCACAGACTGAGCCAGAGCTGAGAGTATCTATGTCATCTAAAAATTTGGTTGACTTACAGGAAGAGCTTCTTAAAACCATGTCAGGCAATACTGAGATTAGGTGCCCAATAAAGGTCTGACAAGCTGCAAAAGCAATCATTCAGTGTGTGGTGATGTGGAGAAAAGCCAATAACATTTCCCAACAGTACTGAAACAGGCAGAGACAAACACACATAGAAACACATTCTAGTTTAGAAGCATCACCCAGGGGTGGATGATAAAGTTTGCTGTGTACACATCAGTTACTGAAGCAATACAGAAAAAAAAAAAAAAAAGATGGAGGCAGAGGACGGAGAGAACTGTAGGACCTAGAGTAATGCTTGAAAAACTGTCCAGGAGTGAAGTAAGATTTGAAAGGTCAAGACATTTGAAGGAGTAGACACATAGAGAGTTCAGCACATCAAACTTGAGACATGGAATGGTTGCACTGTGTTTAACAGATGAGATGGACAACTGTGGCTAGAAAATTCTTTGGGAACAGGTAGAAAATCAAAGAGTGAGTAGGGCCATTTTATGGTCAGACCTTAAATAACAGGCAAAGACTCCCAAGAGCAAGAAAATATGCTAACACATTCAGTTCAGTTTGAAAACATTTATTAAGGATCAGCTATGAGCATATTATGCATTGTTGTATACCCAAAACTGAGTTTTTATATTGTAACATTGCTCAATTAATGTGGAAAGAACAAGAAAAAGAAGGGAGAAAAAGAAAAGAAAAAGGCAAGAGAAAAATAGGAAAAGATTTTGATAACCATTCTCTCCGTTGATGAAGCCCACGTTAGTACCAGCAAGAACTTAGAAAACTCTCTGAAAATGGATCTCCTTGATTAAACTACCTTGAACTAGTCTAATAAAGACTAATTCTGCAGCATCCACATTGGGACTATGTGGAGTTGCCTTTTTGGCTTCCAGTCCTCCCCCAGATTTTCAGGGATACTAAAGCACTAATTAAGCCTATGGAATTGGGGATGGAAACTCTGGTGATGAGGAATTAAATTGTGGGATAAGGTTTCTTCACCATTGAATTAAATCCCCCAGGGTGTAAAAACCAGAGAAAGGTCACTTAATAGATTTTCCCAGATTCCTTTAACTCCAAGAAAGTAAACCTGACTATTGTTCCCCTGTCACCTGGCTTTGCCAAAGAGTCAAGATATAGGGGAAAGAAAGAAAAGGATAAAAAAGAGGAACTAATTCATGGCAATTGGGGTTAATCCCACTCAAAGCCTCAATCCATGTTAGCAGCTAATCCAGTTAGTATAGCTTTCATGGGAAGCTTTAATAAATCATCAGCCTCTTGCTGGAATGACAGGCCCCTTAACAACTCAGCATTCACGAAGTGATCCATCTTTAATGCAGCAGATCTGGCACTTGTCAGACCTTAAACATCATCAGGTTAGCCCTAACCAAGGCCCTATTCAAGGTCACAGTCTTCCCAGATATCTCCAGCCCTTGCTGAATCTCACCTACTATGGTACTTGATAGGTTTAAATAACCCAACCTAGCTCTTAAGTTTGTAAGTTTGCATTTCTCAAAAGTCTTTTTTGAATGGATGATTAAACTGTTATTCCTAACCAAATTGCAAACTTCTTGAGATTAGGAATTTTTTTTTTATTTTATTTTTAAAAATTTCCCCATAGGTTATTGGGGTACAGGTGATACTTGCTTACATGGCATCTCAAGATTCTTTAATTTGCCATTCATTTTATAGGGGTTCCTGAAGTGGTCAGAAAATCTTTTTTGTAATTATTATTATACTTTAGTTCTGGGATACATGTGCAGAATGTGCAGGTTTGTTACACAGGTACACACATGCCATGGTGGTTTGCTGCGCCCATCAAACTGTCATCTATATTAGGTATTTCTCCTAACGCTGTCCCTCCCCTAGTCCCCTGCCCTGTGACAAGCCCTGGCGTGTGATGTTCCCCTCCCTGTGTCCATGTATTCTTATTGTTCAACTCCCACTTATGAGTGAGAACATGCAGTGTTTGGTTTCCTGTTCCTGTGTTAGTTTGCTGAGAATGATGGTTTCCAGCTTCATCCATGTCCCTGCAAAAAACATGAACTCATCCTTTTTCATGGCTGCATAGTATTCCCTGGTGTATATGTGCCACATTTTCTTTATCTAGTCTACCACTGATGGGCATTTTGGTTGGTTCCAAGTGTTTTCTATGTGGATGTGTCTTTATAATAGAATAATTTATAATCTTTTGGGTATATACCCAGTAATGGAATTGCTGGGTCAAATAGTATTTCTGGCTCTAGATCCTTGAGGAATTGCCACACTGTCTTCCACAATGGCTGAACTAATTTACACTCCCACCAACAGTGTAAAAGCATTCCTACTCTCCACATCCTCTCCAGCATCTGTTGTTTCCTGAATTTTCAACGACCTCCATTCTAACTGGCCTGAGATGGTATCTCATTGTGGTTTTGATTTGCATTTCTCTAATGACCAGCGATGATAAGCTTTTTTCATATGTTTGTTGGCTGCATAAATGTCTTGCTTTACATTTCTATGGATCATCCCCAGAAGTGGCCTAGGACAGGGCTCAGTGCAGTACAGAAGCTCAGAAACTATCTGCTTTATTGGCTTACTAATAAAATCAACCTCTTAGCTACCAAGGCTCAACACATATACCAAAGATACGGAGTTTGAGTCCTGGTTTCTCTACTCTCTCCTAGGTTACCCTGATACGCTTTGTTGCTATCTTGGGACTCTGGTTATTTTATCTTGTACATGGAAATCCAAATTGTTCACTAATTTTATATTACTCCTAGGCAAAATTGTGGGGATCAAATTCAACTCTAACATTTCCAATCTATTTTAACACTTTTATTATGGTAAAATATATACAACATAAAATTTGCCATTTAACTATCTTTTAGTACACAATTCTATGGCATAATTCCATTCAGTGTTATGCTACCACCACCGTTAGCCATTTCCAGAACATTTTCATCATTCCAAACAAACTCTGTACCCAATAAACAATAAATCTTCATTCTCTCATACCCAGCCCCTGGCCCCAAGTTCCTGGTAACCCCTATCTACTTTATGTCTCTATGATTTGCCTATTTCAGGTATCTCATATAAGTGGAATATTAAATTATTTGTCCTTGGTGTCTAACTGATTTCACTTAGCATAATGTCTTCAAGGGTTATCTATGTTGTAGATGTATCATAATTTCATTCCTTTTATTACTGAATAACGTTTCATTGCATGATGCATATACACCAAATTTTGCTCATTCATTCACCTGTTGATGGGCATTTGGATTGTTTCTACCTCCTGGCTATTGTGAATAATGCTTCTGTGAACACTGGTGCACAGGTGTCTGTTTGACTCCTTGCTTTCAGTTCTTTGTGGTATACGCCTAGGACTGAGACTGCTAGATTATATGTTTATATAGCTTTATATTTAGGCTTTTGAGGAACTACTAAACTGTTTTTTACAGTGGCTGCACCATTTTACATTCTCACCAGCAAGGCATAAGATTTCCAGTTTCTCCACATCCTTATCAACACCTATTAGTTTCTGTTTTGGTTTTGATAATGACCATCCTAATGGGCCTGAAATGATGTCCCACTGTGGTTTTGATTTATATTTCCCTAATAGTTGGTGACAGTGTACATATTTTCATGTACTTGTTGGCTATTTGTACATCTTCTTTGCAGAAATGTCTATTCACGTTCTTTGCCATTTTATTTTAATTTGGTGGTTGTTTTGTAATTGACTTTTAGGAATTCTTTATATATTCTAGATATTAACAAGATATTATCTGATATTATCAGACATTTGGTTTGCAAATATTTTCTCTCATTCTGTGGGTTGCCTTTGTAGTCTTTTTAAAAAAATTATCTATTTTAATTGACAAATAAAAATTGTATATATTTATGCCCCTTATCTTTGTCTCTTTTCTATGTGGCCCTTTTTCCCCCTCACAGATCTTATACTTCCACTGTAGTCACACTATTTTCAGAATATCCAGGAAGCCCCAAATAGTCTTCCCAATAGCATAAGTGCCCACAGTTTTCTCTTTAATCATCATCAGCATCATCATCAATAGCTGCTGTCTTTTGAGCTTACAATGTGTCAAATACTCTGGTAAGAACTTTAGCTATGCCTTCTCAGATTTTATTTATAGCATATAAAAACTTGATGCTATCCTTATCCCCATTTGACAGATGAGGAAACTGAAATTCAAGTTAATAATATGATAGAGCTCTCATATAGTGGAAGATTTCCTCATTAGTGTTTACCCATTAAAGCTCTCATATGAGAAAGGATTGTATCAATTAATTCAAATTTTAAATGAGGCACCTCTAACAAACCTATCTATGTTGTTAAAGACCATGCATTTAACCAATAGCATTCCTTTTATGTTGGAAGCTTCAGGCAAGAATCAGGGATATTTTAGGGTAGTTGGTACACACCAATTAATTCTGGGTAGTTAGTTGCTTGTTTTGCTCATAAGCAAGGACAATTCTTAACCAGATCTCCGGAATACCTAACAGGTAAATAAAAGAAGAGTCCTCTTTGACCAATTCAGCCAGAGGGCTACCCTCCAGTAAAAAAACACTGAGCAGGGGAGGATGCTTGGAAAGCTATCCAGGATTTACCTCTACCTGTCTGACCTCATTCACTTCAGCTATTACCTGGATACCAGCGTTTAGCTATTATGAACTAAGTTGTGTTTTCCAAAAATGTATGTGTTGAAACCCTAGGCCCCAATGTGATGGTATTTAGAGATGGGGCCTTTGGAAGTAACTAAGATTAGATGAAGTATGAGTGTGAGGTCCTGATACAGTGGGATCAATGTTCTTATAAAAGAGGAAGCAGGGAAACACCATGTGAGACTATAGTGAGACGGTGGCCATTTGCAAGCCAGAAAGAGAGCTCTCACAAGAAACCAAATCAGCCAGAACATCCATCTCGGACTTCCAGGCTTTAGAACTGTGAGAAAATGAATTTCTGTTAAGCCATGCAGTCTACGGTATTTTGCGATGGCAGCCCAAGCTAATTACTGTACAGTCTTGAATGTCTTTTCCTTCCTTCTATTACTTATTTTTCTATTAGATGACTATGTAATGCCATTCTACTTGTGGATTACCTAATGCTGCCTCATATTCCTGGTAAGCAGTCCTACCTATGATGAAATGGCTGAACACAGCCTGGTGAGTGAAGTCAGGCAGGCACCAAGTCTGCAAGCTGTGCATATGTTGTATGAACAATGACATAAATAAAATACCTGGGTCATTGCAGTAACTTCTCTTTTTGGCAATTACCCAGACCAACAAAATAAACAGCATGTGCCTGACATCATCAACACATCGAGTTTTCTCCCAAAATTACATGATTTTTCTATTCTCTACCCTGAATTACCATAATGCCAATACTAGAGATTTGTGGCTAAAATTACAGTGCTTAGAGTCTAACTCAGTGCCACTTATAAGCTGGATAGCTTTGAGAAAATGAATTAATCTTTTTGAGCCTGTTTTGCTTACCAGGAAAACAGTGGTAACAATAACTGCTAATTATTATTTTTTATGAGGAAAAATTCAATAATTCACAGAATAGAAAGAAATTCTAATTCCAGTAATAATAGAGTAATTTGTATCAGACTAAACCAGCCACAGATAATAATCATAAGCCAAGAATGAAATATTTTAAGAAACACAACTGTTTTAAGGCACTGAGAGTGATCCAAAGTAGGTATTTTATAAAATGGAGTGTATTATATCTATGAAACAAGGGAACTACATGAGGTAAGATCCATGTGTATTTAGCTATTTTCCTGAAGGCGCTCTCTGGTTCACATGTTGCAGATTAAATAGAAGTCAAGCAGAAAGTCACAGTCTTATATGCTAAAGATGTCAAAAATTTAGGCCAGGTATGGTGGCTCACACCTGTAATCCCAGCACTTTGGGAGGCCGAGGCGGGCAGATCATGAGGTCAGGAGATTGAGACCATCCTGGCTAACACAGTGAAACCTCGTCTCTACTAAAAATACAAAAAATTAGCCGGGTATGGTGGCGGACACCTGTAGTCCCACATACTCAGGAGGCTGAGGCAGGAGAATGGCGTGAACCCGGGAGGCAAAGCTTGCAGTGAGCCAAGATGACACCACTGCACTCCAGCCTGGGTGACAGAGCGAGACTACACCTCAAAAAAAAAAAAAAAAAAAAATTTAAGTGCCATCAGTATGGCTGAAAATTGACAGAGAAAATTCAGGAAAGAGGGATGCTGTGGGAGTAAGCACGAAAACTAGGGTGTAAACAACTCTCAAATCTTTGGCCCACTCTTGAATAGGTCTTGTGAGAGACAGACTCAAAGAACCCAGCAGAAATCCACAGTGGAATCTAAAGGCCTAAACTGAGATTTCAGTTGCTGTCCTCTTCAGAGAAGACAGCATTTGGGGGTTTAATCATGCAATGCTAGAAAAGCTTGAAAAATGCCTTGAGCTTTCCATTAATACTCCAGAAGGGCTAGGGCATGAAGTAAAGACAACTTCTCAGGATTAAGGGATTCTTCCTAGGACTAAAAGCAATACAGAAATATATATACCTGAGAAGAGTGTAAAATCCAGCCTCCACAAGTTCATTATAATCACCCAGTCACTTAACTACCCATAAGAATAAATCTGAGGAAAATTTTTTATAAATATACATAATGTCTTTATTGTACCATCTATAATATCTAATATTACTAGATAAGAGAAGAAAGAGAAAAATAACCCATCTTCAAGGAAAAAAGCATAACTTACTTTTTTGTGCTTCACTTTATTGCACTTTAAGATATTGTGCTTTTTACAAATTAAAGGTTTCTAGCAACCCTACATGGAGCAAGTCTGTGGCACCATTTCTCTAACAGCATCTGCTCATTTGGTGTTACCGTGTCACATTTCGGTAATTCTCACATTTCAAACTTTTTCATTATTGTTATCTTTGTTATAGTGATCTGTGAACAGTGATCTTTGATGGTAACTATTGCAATTGTTTTGAGGTGTCATGAGCCACACCCATATAAGACAGTAAACTTAATTGATGATTGCTGTGTGTGCTCTAACTACTTCACCAACTGGCTATTCCTCCATCTCCCTCCCTATTCTGGGGCCTTCCTATTCTGTGAGACACATCGATATTGGCCAGTTAATAACCCTACAATGTCCTCTAATTCTTCAAGTGAAAGTAAGAGTTACATGTCTCTCACTTTAAACCAAAAGTTATAAATAATTAAGCTTAGTCAGAAGGCAGGCTGAAAGCCAAGACAGGCCAAAATCTAGGTCTCTTGCACCAAACAGCCAAGTTGTGAATGCAAAGGAAAAATTTTTGAAGGAAATTAAAAATGCTAATCCAATGAACACATGAATAATAAGGAAGCTAAACCCCCTTGTTTCTGATACAAAGAAAGTTGTAGTGATCTGGACAGATCAAACCAGCCACAATATCCCCCTAAGCCAAAATCTAATCCAGAGTAAGGCCCTAACTCTCTTCAGTTCTATGAAGGCTGATAGATGTGAGGAAGCTGCAGAAGAAAAGTTAGAGGCTAGCACAGGAAAGAGGCAATCTCCAAAATATAAAAGTGCAAAGTGATGCAGCAAGTGCTTATGGGGAAGCTGCAGCAAATTATCCAGAAGATGTAACTAAGTTCATTGGATCATTGCCAAAGGTGGCTACACAGAACAACAGATTTTTAATGGAGACCAAACAGCCTTCTATTGGAAGAAGATGACAACTAGGACTTTCATACCTGGAGAGGAGAAGTCAATGCCTGGCTTCAAAGCTTCAAAGGACAGGCTGCGTCTCTTTTTAGAAGATAATGCAGCTGATGACTTGAAGTTGAAACCAATGCTCATTTACCATTCTGAAAATCCTAGAGCCCTTAAGAATTGTGCTAAGGCTACTCTGCCTGTGCTCTAGAAATGGAACAACAAAGGACAATGGCACATCTGTTTACAGCATGGTTTACTGAATATTTTAAGCTCACTGTTGAGAACTACTTTTCAGAAAAAAAGGATTTCTTTAAAATATGACTGCTTATTGATAATGTATCTACTCACCAAGAGCTCTGATTGAGATGTACAGAAAGAATAATCTTGCTTTTATGATGTTTTATGTTTCCACAACATTCATTTGGGAACTCAGATATCAAGGAATAGTTTTGACCTCCAAGTCTTATTACTTTAGAAATATATTTCATAAGGTCATTGCTGCCACACATAAGGATTACTCTCTTAGATCTGGGCAATGTAAATTGAAATCCTTCTTGAAAGGATTCACCATTCTAAATGCCATTAAGAGCATTTGTGATTCATAGGAGAAGGTCAAAATGTCAACATTAACAGGTAATTGGAAGAAGTTAATTCCTACCATCATGGGTAACTTTGAAGGGTTCAAGACTCTAGTGGAGGAAATAACTGCAGGTGGGGTGGAATAGCAAGAGAACTAGAATTAGAAGTAGAGCCTAAAGATGTGACTAAATTGCTGCAATTTCATGAGAAAACTTGAACAGAGAAGTTGCTTCTTATGGATGAGCAAAGAAAGTTTCTTGAGATGGAGCCTACTCCTGGTGAAGATGCTGTGGATATTGTTGAAATGACAATTAAGGATTTATAGTATCATACAAATATATTTTTATATTTTGAAGGAAATTTAAAATTCTAATTCAGTGAGTGGAAATAACAAGAAAAAAAATTGAGCCACTTAAATTAGAGACTCCAAAAATTAGAAAATTTTAGATGATAAAGAAAGAGCAGGGTTTGAGAAAACTGGCTCTATTATTTTTCCCTTTTTAAAAAAATTCCCTCGGATAATTTATCTTAGGCTGACTCTAATTTTGAAAGAAGTTCTACTGTAGGTAAAATGCTATCAAATAGCATCACATGCTACAAAGAAATCTTTCATGAAAGGAAGAATCGATCAATGCAAGAAACTTTGTTGTTGTCTAATTTAAGAAACATCTGCTACCACCCCAACCTTCAGTAACCACCACCCTAATCAGTCAGCAGCCATCAACACTGAGGCAAGATCCTTCGCTCGTGAAAGGATTACAGCTTGATGAAGGCTCAGATGATTGTTAGCATTTTAAACAAATATTTTTAATTAAAGTATGTACAGTGTTGTTATACCCATGCTATTGCACACTCAGTAGACTACATTATGGTGTGAGTATATCCTTTATAAGCACTGGGAAACCAAAAAAAAGAAAAAAATTGTTTGGCTCACTTCATTGTGATATGATTGTGATATTAGCTTTATTACACTGGTCTTGAATTGAACGTACCATATCTCCAAGGTATACCTATAATAGAAATAGACCCCAGAATGTCCCAGATGCAACCAGCAGACAAGAACTTTAGTGCAACTATTATAAATTGCTCAAAAACTTACAGGGAATAAAATGATTATAATGAATGAAGAGAGGGTATTATCAAAAAATAAATTTAAATAATTAACAAGAACAAAGTGGTAATTCTAGCACTGACACATGCAATATTAGATTTGAAATATTCATTGAATGGAATTAATAGCAAAAGAGAAACTACAGGTAAAGGGGTTTGTGAACTATAAATAGATAAATAAAATAATCTAACGTAAAAAATTAGAGGAAAAAAAGACTGTGAGGAATATGGACAGAGCCTCATGATATACAAGAAAACACCAAGAAATATAACATGTGTATTTGAAGTCCTATAAGGAGATGAAAGAAAAAAATAGAGAAAACATAATTGTAAAGATAATGACTGAGAAATTCCCAAATAATGTGAACAAGATCAAATCAGAAATAGAAACATCACAGCAAGCCCCAAAGCAGAGTCAATATAAAGAAAACCACATATCAGAGTCAAACTGCTGAAAGCAAAAGATAAAGAGAAAAATCTTAAAAGCAGCCAGAGACAAAAGGCACATTACATACAGAGGACAACAAAACTATGATGGCTGACTTCTCATCAGAGAAAATAGAAGTCCCAGAAGCCAAAGGCATGACATCATTAAAGTTCTGAAGAAAATAAAATTGCCTATCTATAATTTTATGTCCAATGAAAATATCTTTCAAAATTAAAGGTAAAATAAATTAATTATTCAGATTAATAAAAGTATAAGGAATGAATTGCCAGCAGTCCTGCACATACAAGTGGTAAAGGAAGTTTTTCAGGCAGAAGAGAAATAACACTGAATCAAAACTTGGATCAACAGAAAACAGAATGCCAGAAAAGGCAACTACAGGAGTAAAAATTATAGCTAGATGTTTATCTTCTAGTTTCCTTAAAAGATAATTGATCAGTTATAGAGTTAAATTTTAAACTCTACTACAGGGGAATGTTTTTGTGACATAAGCCAGGCAAAGATTTTATAAATAACAATATGAAAAGCATGATTCAAAAAAGAAAATATTGATGTTAGACCTCATCAAAATTCAAAACTTCCCTGCAAAAGACAATGTTATGAGGCTGAAAAGACCCACCACAGACTGGGAGAAATATTTGCAAAAAACTATATCTGATCAGGCGCAGTGGCTCACGCCTGTAATCCCAGCACTTTGCGAGGCCGAGGTGGGCGGATCACAAGGTCAGGAGTACCAGACCAGCCTGGCTAACGTGGTGAAACCCTGTCTCTACTAAAAATACAAAAAAAAAAAAAAACAAAAACAAAAAGAAAATTAGCTAGGCATGATGTAGTCCGAGCTACTTGGGAGACTGAGGCAGGAGAATTACTTGAACCCAGAAGGCAGAGGTTACAGTGAACCAAGATTGTGCCACTGCACTCCAGTCTGACAGCAAAGCAAGATTTTGTCTCAAAAAAAAAAAAAAAAAAAAAATGCACACACACACACACACAAAAAAACCCCAATTTTTTAAAAAATGAGCAGAAGACTTGAACAGACATTTCACTAAGGAATATGAATGGCAAATATATAAAAAGATGCTCAACATCATTAGCCATTAGAAAAAATAAAAATTAATACTACAATAAGATTCTATACATACCTATTAGAATGAAGCCCTCTCCCAAAAAGGAAAAAGAAAAAGAAACAGGTGCTGGAGAAGACGTAGAGTGTATTCGTTTCCTAGGGCTACCATAACAAATTATCACAAACTTGGTGGTTTAAAACACAGAAATTTGTTTTCTCATAGTCTGGAGGTGAGAAGTTCAAAATCAAGGTATCAGCAGGAACACATTTCCTCTGAAGTTTCTTAGGAAAAATTCTTTCTTGCCTCCTCTTAATTCCTGGTCATTGCTGGCAATTCTTGGTATTCCTTGGCTTGTGGCTGCATCACTCCAATTCCCACCTCTGTCTTCACACAGCTGTTTTCCTTCTATTTTTATATCTCCAAGTGTCTCTCCTTATAAGGACACCTATTGTTGGATTAAAAAGCCACTCTATACCAGTAAAACCGCATCTTAACTTGAGTATATTTGTAGACTCTACTCCAAAACATGGTCACGTTCAAAGTACCGGGGTTAGGACTTCAGTATATCCTTTGGAGGGGACACATTTAGCCCACAACACAGAACAACTATAACTCTCATAGAGTACTGGTGAGAATGAAAAATGATACAACCAGTTTGCAAAACAATTTGGCAGCATTTTATAATGTTAAACATACACTTTATCATACACACACTGTTATATGCAATGAACTGAATGTGTATCTGCTCAAAATTCATATGTTGAAATCCTAACCTCCAATATGATTGTATTAGTAGGTTGGGCCTCCTACTAATGAGGGTGGAGCCCTCCAGAATGGAATTAGTGCCCTTATAAAAAGAACCCCAGAGAGCTCTCTTGCCCTCTTTCCACCAGGTGAAGACACAATTAGAAGTCAGCTGTTTGCAACCACAAGGAGGGACCACACCAGAACCTGACCATTTATATGATATTCTAGAAACAGCAAAACTATAAGGAGAGAAAAATATATCAGTAATTTACAGGGTTGTAGTGAGAGGAGGGCTTGATTATAAAAGGGTGGCATGAGAACACTTTTTCAGGTGATAGAATAATTCTATATCCTGATTGTGGTAGTGGCAGGAGGTTATACAAATCTAGACATAGTTAAAACTCGTAGAACTATACATCAATAAAAAGTCAACTTTACTATACATAAATTTAAGACATAATTTTTAAAAAGAAAAAAAAAATCAAGATACCACTACATACCCATCAGAATGGCTAAAAAAATACCAACAACACCAAATATTAACAAGCCCGAGGACAAACTTGAACTTACATATATTGCTGGAGGAAGTATGAAATGGCCCAATCACTACAGAAACTATTTGGTAGTTTTTTTATATATAAAAGTTAAATATAAACCTACCTCATGACTCAGTAGAAAAAAAAAACCATATCAACAGAAAGACTTGTACAAAAAATGTGCAAAGCAACTTTATTTGTAAGACTCAAAAACTAGAAACAACTATCTGCCAATAGGTGAATGGACAAAGAAATTGTGGTATATCCATACAACAGAATATTGCTCAGTAATAAGAAAAAAGCCACTAAAACCCACAATAATACATATGATGTTAAAAGCATGCTAAATAAATGAAACCAGACTCAAATATGAATGCACTGTTTAATTTCACATATACTTAGCCTTTGCACAGGCAAAACTAATGTTTGGTGCTAGAAAACAAAGCAGAGATTGCTTCTAGGGAATGGGACACATAGAAACTTTCTGGAGTGATGAAAATGTTCTATATCTTGATTAGGATGGTGGTTACGTGGGTAGAATTTAGTTTATCAAAACGTGGGTCAAATATCAAAACTTAACAAATTTTAATGTAACATTTGGGGGTTTTGCTATACAGTAGTCTCCTCTTATTGACAATGGATACATTCCAAGACCCCCAGTGGATGCCTGAAACTTTGGACATTACCAAACCCTATAAATACTATCTTTTATCCTATACATACATACCTACAATAAAATTTAATTTATAAACTATGCATACTAAGAGATTAACAAAAATACCTAATAATAAAATAGAACAATTATCACAATATGATATAGTAAAAGTTATGTGAATGTGGGTTTCCTCTCTCTCTCTCTCTCTCAAAATATCTTATTGTACTGTGCTCATCTATTTTCAGACCAAGGTTGACCTCAGGTAACTGAAACTGCAAAAAGCAAAACCACACATAAGGGGACATTACTGTATGTACATTTTACTTCTATAACAAACATATAATTTGTGTAGAGTACCTAGCAACAGTGGCTTGCATATAATAAGCATTTGGTTTATGCTAGCTACTTTGTTGGAGTTAAAGTCTACTCCTGTCACACTCATAAGTGAGAAATGTGAACTCCTGAGGATACCCATATGGTGTCTTTACATTTGTATTCACATTCAGTTCTAGCATAGTGCTGACACTTGAAATAATGTTTGTTGAATGAATAATAGACTGGTCCAACAGAAGAATGGATTCAACACATGCATGTCAGAATTGCAAAGGAAGGTCCTACATCCCTCTTCCACTCATTGCACAACAACCCTCCCCCTTCCTAGCCTAGAGGTCTACTAGAGTCACTACTCTAGTTCATACTCTCACAAAGGCAGGGCTATCATCACTTCATAGGGCAAACTATTTTATATTGTCCAGATCATACTGAGCAAAAAAATCTCTTTCTCTAATATTTACTTTTAAGCCCACCGGGGAATCTTATGGTATAATTACAATCTCTCTTCCCCATGTGGCAGGGGTGCAGTGGTTACTGTGGAACACGGCTAGGACTAGGATGAGGCATGTGAGGCACTTGCCTCAGCTGCAGAATTTGAGGGTGAGACAAACATCTCAGGAAGCAAGACAAATAACATTTAATGCAATATTTTTAAAAATCAAATCAACAAACTATAGCAGCCCACCAGGGCAAACCTCAAAAGGCTTGATGAAGATTTTCTCTTAAGGCTGAACCATAGGATTGCATTTCAAGCTTCACCAAACCATAGCCTACTTTTTAAGGGATATTTTTGTTTGTTCTTTAACAACTCAGAAACCAAGGCCTCCTACGCAGGAATAACAAATGAATCAACCTCCCAGCATGGCCCCAAGGCTGCTTTTCCATCAAGCAAACAGGCAGCCAGTCTTCTAGTAAGAAATTAGCCTCAAGGATTATAGTTTTCTTTTTCCAAAAGTGACAAACAGACCTCCTGGAGCAAAGATGTACTTAACCAGCTGTGATCTTGCCTGACCAGTTCAGGAGAAACAAAAAAATGAGGTGGGAGATTAAAATCAAGGCTGCATTGGGTGCCTTATTGCCACCCATTCTTTCATTTTCTCTTCTTTCATTCATATAGATCTAAAGCTCAGCTCTCTGGAGAGCTACCATTTCTTTAGCGCCTACTATGTGCAAGGTACTGAGCTTGGTACTTGTCATTTAGATTCCTCATCTTCACAACAACCTTGCAAATAAGTCATATTATTAACTTTTGATGCTCAAATTCAGAGATATAAAGTATCTAGCTCAAGGTCACACAGTTAATTTTGGTGGTAGAACTGGGAGTCAAATCTATGTTTCTCTGAGGTCAAAGTGCACTCTTCAACATGGCCCTGAAAATGGCCTTGCATTCAGTTCCTGTGGCAGTAATTCCCCAACTTCATACATTCATCATTATTTTGGTTTTTGTCATATCTGTGTACAATTACCATACCCTGACTATTATGTGTATAAAACTTTTTATAAATCAATACTTTGATTTAAATTTTGGATAAAAATTAAGTAAAGTTTTAAAGAAACTTTAGATCATTTCATGAATTAGAAAAGAACATCATTTTCCATACGTGGCTAATAGATGCAATAGAAACAAAACAATGCCATTAAATTCTAGCCAACCACTCTTGCTTACCAAATACTTTGAACCTAAGGCCTGTATACTCTGCTAAAAAAGGAAATTAGAAAGTGCTAGAAAGGCATAAAGTCCGATTAGAATCCAAGATAGACTTTTCCTTTGATGCCATCAAAAGTCAGAAGAATTAAAGGAAAATTAATGAGAATTAACTTCTTAGAGGTTGAATCAATGTTACCTAATTCTAGGTCTGGAGAATTCCCCTTGAGTACCCCAACGGCTGGCATTTCTTACACTCTCAGAAGCACAATAAGAACATTTGGCAGATCATCCAGTGTCTTATACCACAGCACATTGCCTCCTCGATCATCATCGTAAAAGTCCTTAGGGCAACAGGAAGTTGGGAGACTTGTATTCTTCTCTAGCTTGTATTATGGATCATCTATAGGATCTGAGGCAAATTATATCAACTTGCTGAACCTCAATTTGCTCACCTATTAAGAAGATAATTAGTCTTCCTTTTATTCCATGATTCTTTTCAGATCTAAAATTTTCTGAATTTTACTTTGTGTTACCTGTTGATTTTATTTTCCCAAAATTTCATTATTTAAATTTTGTTCCTATGACTAAAAGGAACAAATTCTACTCTAGTCTATTGCCCCTGTATTTGTCATTGGTACAACACAAATAAAATCTGTAACTTGCAATGGTAAGATTTGAAAACCTTGATAATGATCAGTCTATCCATTTGCTTTAGATTATTACATATGTAGAAGGTCCTTGAATATAATTTAATGTTTAATATAAAGATGATACAGAAAAAGAGCCCAGAGCTAGACAGATTAATTCTAAACTGGTTTTTCTCCCTATATGCCGTGGAATCGGGCAAGTATCTTACCCGCTTTGACCCCGTGTCCTTACCTATAAACATGGGTGAATAATTTTTCTCCTCTCCTAATTTCCAGGGTTGTTATGGGGATAAAATGATCTCATTGATGAGAAAATGTTTGGAAAAAACACTACCCAAGTTCAATGTGTCATAGGATTCTTCCTACTGTCAAATGAGATAAGAGATGTGAGGGTACTTTGATAGTCTCATATAAATTGTCAGTTGACCTTGTATGAGTCAGTCAGTCTCTCTTGGCCTGTTTTCTCATTTGAATGATAAGCCCACTTAGGCCCGTTTATCACTAAAATTCTATGGCTTTGGGATTGATTTATTGTCAAGTATGATTACTGTTATACTTCAACATATCAGTCAGAATCACAGAAAACTAGATAATAAAGATGAACCCGTGTCTAAAATGGAAGAAGTGGGCCAGACATGGTGGCTCATGTCTGTAATCCCAGCACATTGGGAGGCCGAGGTAGGCGGATTGCTTGAGCCCAGGAGTTCAAAACCAGCCTGGGCAATATGGTGAGACTCCATCTTTACAAAAAAATTTTAAAACTTAGCCAGGCATGGTGGTGCTTGAGCCCAGAAGGTCGAGGCTGCAGTGAGCCATGATTACATCACTGCATGGCAGCATGGGTGACAGAGCAAGACCCTGACTCAAAAAAATAAATAAATAATAAAATGGAAGATACACTAGGATTAGAGGCCAAAGTTCTGGGTTTGTGCTTCAAACTGACCCCATTCACTGGAGTTTTATAATCTCTAGGACTTACAGTTGGGGGCCTAGCCAGTGAGCTGGCCCCACTTTCCTGCATAGACTAATTTACTCAGGGATGGGCACTTACCCAAAATGATCCAAAAAAATCAAATCCCAGATTCTGTCGGAACTACTATGAAGAAGGTGTTTGTTTGTTTGTTTGTTTTTTCTAACAGGACTGCTGGCTGTGGAGATGACACAAGTCTGGAGTCTTGTCAGTGGTCATCTGCTTCCACCAAAGGAGACCAGCTTTCTAAGAATGAAGCCAACTCAGAGCAAAGAAAGGAGCAAGGGGGATCCCTGATAACCTCACTGGGATTCCTGGACCCAGCTTTGTCTAACGATAGACACCAAAAGTTACATAAACCCATAAATTATCTTTTTAGCTAAAGCTAGCTTGAGGTGGGCTTCTGTCACACGCAATCAAAGGAGTTCCTGCTGATACATAAATGTTTTCCAATGTGCCCTGTGGAGTCCTGAAGGTCCCCCAGAGGTGCTTTGGGAGCCACCAAAGTAAGACTGGGACACACCAAACTAACTGGCAGTGGTGTGGAGCCCATGTGCCCTGACATCTGTTTCATACACTGGGGCACCATGTGAGATTTGCTTTGAAAGCAGGTTTTTAGGATACTAGACCTCATGGTTCCCTAGAGATCTCTCTGAAACCAAAACCAAAACCAAAACAAAACAAAACAAAAGGTGTCTTTAAGAGGGAGGGGTCTCTTGATCTTAACCCCTTCTAGTTAAGGGACAAAATTAAAAGGCCTATAGGTGGGTGTGAGAAGGAAGACTGATGACAACCGGGGAGACTTTTCCACATGTACAAAAAGACAGCACAATCGGAGCCCAGCAATGGCCACCATGCAAGCTTAAGGATCCCAGATATTTTAATTTTTTAAGAGAAGCCAGACACCCAAATTTTTATGCAGAAATATTCTCACTTTAGTTCTTGGCAAGTAATTCAATAAAATTGTAATGTACCTTTAAGCCAGGCAAGGTATATCTACAAACTAAATTCAAAATGTGAACCACAATTGTGTCTTTTCCTTACCAAGCCATAGATACTCCTCAGTAGGTCTGAGTTCCACATCATACGATGCACTCAATGTGCCTGTGCATATGTGCGCTTTCCTAGAGAAAGGTCTAGAGTTGTTTATTCTATTTTTCTTGCGGTCTCTACAATACAGAAGAGGTTAAAAATAAATTATCTACTAAAAGACTATTACTCCAGAAGTGTTACTCTTTCTCTTTCTCTCTCTTTCTCTCTCTCTTTCTGTCTGTCTGTCTGTCTCTCTCTCTCTCTCTCTCTCTCTCTGTGTGTGTGTGTGTGTGTGTGTATTTTGACTAGGACATTGTCCCTCCAATATTCTTCTCCTCTTTCAGAGCTAAAAGGTCAATTCTCTCCTCTCTTGTGTCCCTCATTCTCCTCTCAATGAGAAAGAACATTATATTACCATCGATATTTACTGTGCTCAGCCAGGAGAGAAATAAAATGTTCATGGGCCGTTAATCCAGCTTTAACCCTCTGCAGAATTTACCTCCGCCTACCCTGAGACAAGGCAGGTCTAACACTGCCTCACGAGTCTAACATTGCACCCATTGCCCTTTAGAGCTGCCAGATCTGCAGCACGGAAGACAGGGTAGAGAAGGAGGAACACTCTGTTTTGGTGTCTATCCTACTTTCACCGTGCAGTGTAGTGTCCAGCACACAGTCCTCCCTCACTCAAAAAAAAATCACTAAAAGTCTGTTGAAATCATGAATGAATGCTAAGATTCGTTGAGCTGTGGAGAGATGTTTTAATTACTTTCAGTTCATTGTCTACCCATTCCCAGGCCTAGTCTGAATAAAATACATATGTACATTTATATATTTTCCTTACTAGCATGTAAACTGGCCTTTGAAGTAAATAACCTTCTACTTCTGTCTCCATAAAATCAACCCTCAGAGCATGGGTTCCATTCATCTAAATCAGTGTCCCTCCATCTCCCCCTCCAAAGCACACCCTACTTCCTGTTTTATTTTTATCACAGCAACTCTGCCTGTCATTCTCCTGTTTGTGTACTTGTTTATTTGTTCAATTCCCCTCCAGAATATACTGTATCCCATTTCAGGTTTCACATTTCAAGAGTGACACAGACAATGTGTCCACAGAGTATTCAGGAGATGAAAAAAAGGAAAACAATAGGTTATTTTAAATGGCTGGGAAAATTTATATACCATTCAGCCTAAAAATAAAACTCAGGTAAGACTGCCTCTAAATATATGAAGTGCTGTCCTATAGAAGGGAATTTCAACTTCACACTGAATGGATGCAGCAGACAATCATAACCAAAGTCATGACTCAGGGACAAAAGATTTCATCTCGGGAGCAGGAAGAACTTTCTAACCATTTGAAATGTCCATCCTTGGAAAGGGTCTCTTTGGAAAGTGTGAGCCCCCATCAGAAGAGGTCCTCAATTTAAGACAAGACTTGTCAGAAACAAAGTAGGTGCAATTTTATATCAAGAGGGCAGTTGTCTGTCTCAGGTCACTGCCACATCTGTGACTGTGTAGCTACATAAGTTCAGGAATCAGCAGCCTCTTCTCCTTCTACACTAACATTTTGCTTGTCCCTTCCTTTCTCTTTTCTTCCTTTAGCTTAAGGAAAAGCAGTGAGCACAGCAGAAGTCTGTCATATCAGCAATCTTCTGCAACATTTGGGTTGGTTGGGGCAGGGAGATATGCAAGTCAACTTTGAGGCTCACAGAGTAGGTAGGGGAAACTTACTTTTCTCTGAGCCATGAAGATATTAGATCAGTCTTTGCCAGAAGGCAATTAAAAGTCACCCCAAATCCCACTTCTTACTCTTCATTGCTTGGTAACCTCAGAGAGGTTGACTCTCTGAGCCTCAGTTTCCTCATCTGTAATGGGAAACGATGCTCAGGGTACCTATACCTCACAGGATTGTGATGAAGATTCAGTGATATGACTTATACATAGAAAGTGCTAAATTATTATGTTGGTGCAAAAGTAATTGCACCATTAAAAGTATTACTTTTAATGACAAAAAACTTCAATTACTTTTGAACCAGCCTAACACTAAGTTAATGCATTATTATTATCATCATTATTATATACAACAAAAACAAGGGCCTGAAGATATTGTGGTCATGAGAAAAAGCAGCAAATCAGTAGACATGAGTTTTTGTACCAGCTCTGCAATTTGTTTACCACATGATCTCGGGAAAATCTCTTGGAGTCTTTGTTTTGTTGGATGCATGAATGGATGGGTGAATGGCTGCATGGATGGATGGATGGATGGATGGATGGATGGATGGATGGATGGATGGATGGATGGACGGATGGACAGATTGGTGGATGGATGAAGAGATAACAGATAGACATATATAGAGATACATAATGTGTTTTATCCTATTGCCATACTACTTCACAAGGGGAATTGTCAAATTCAAATGAAATCATGGCTGACATCTTTTTCATGAAAATAACAATGATAGTATTATGCATGTGAATATAAGTACCTAATATAGAACATAACTAACAAACAAAGCATCTTACAGTTCATGAAGTACGTTCTTCTTTACTAGCACAAGTAGCCCAGTGGCAAGAAAAAGAGCTATAGCTTACAGATGAATAAAACTAAACTCCATTTCAAGCCCTTTTTTCTAAAAGGCTAAGACTGGAATATGCTCTTGCCCAGCCCCCTGGAGGCTGCTCATTGTGTTTCTTAAGGGTATTTGGAAATGTTATTGTCATTTTGGATGGGACCTTTTTGTTGTACCAGGATTGTTCTGCATGACAAGACATATGGCACCCTGACCTCCCTACTTATTGTCAGCAATGCCCACTCTCCTCTACTGTGACCAACCAAATGCTCCAGCCAATGTCAAACATCCCCTAAGGGGAGAGGCAATATTGCCCTGGAGAAGAACCACTGTTAGAAAAGGCGTCATAGGAATGGCTTACAGTCATTTCAAGATCTTCACTGTAGGGTCCCTGCCCACAGGAACAGCCTTATCCCATCAAAGCCAATCTTCCACTTTGCCCTCATGCACTCTAAAAACACTCATTGAACAGTTTCCACTTGCTAGGCACTATTGTAAATGTTAAAGACACAGCAGTGAGCAAGAAGGACAAGGTTCCTGCCCTTTTGCACATTACAGTGAAGTCAGGAAAGGCAAGCAAAAATAAACCTATACTGGGGAAGAGAAACCCAGGAGAGGAAAGAGCAACCACAAATGACCCGAAGCAAGATCAGCTTGGCATGTCCAAGGACCAGCCAGAAGGACAGCGTGGGCAGCACAAGGAAAGCAAGGCAGAAGTGGAGGTGATGAGGTCAGAAATGTTGGCAAGAGCCAGATCATGGAGATCCTCATGCTTTCCTAGGTTATTCTGTACCTCCATTCCTTTACTCTAGCTGTCCAATTGCCTGGAAGGCCCTTCCCTTTGTTACCACCTAGAAAACTCCCATGCTTTCTCTGATGCAAAACTCCTAAGCAAAGCTGGTTTGTAATTTCCTCTGTAAAGCTTACCCTGATTTCCATTGGTTGTAAGTAACTCCCACTATCTCTTTTGTTTCTACTATGCTTTATCTTGCTAATGGTTAAGAGAACTGGCACTATAGCTAAACTACCCCCAGTTCATACTAACTCTGTATCCTTAGGTCAGTTACTTAACTTCTCTGGACTTTGTTTTATCCTCCTTAAAACTGGGAAAAATAATAGTACCCTTTGATGCTACTTGGTTAGTATGAAGATTAAATGAGTTAATATAAGTGCTTAGAATAGTACCTTGCACATGGTAAGTGCCCAATCAATTGTTCTAAAACACTGTATCATATTAATGTATGTCCATATCTATCTCCCCACATAAATTCAAACATTGCTTGAAGGCATGACTTGGGTCAAGTGTCTTACACATGTGTCCTCTATAACTGAAATTATTTCTGAAACATAGCAGATGCCCAGTAAAGATGGTAAAAGGGAAAGAGAAGAAGAAGAAACAAAGGCAAAAGATTATAAAGCAAAGGAAGCAAAGCTTCACATTTTTTAAAGGATGTTGACATCACTTTGCTTATTTCATTGTCATAGAAATTCAGTAAACCTACAGAGTAAGATTTACTTGTCTGACTTCACAGACAGGAAAGCTGAGTCCCAGAGAGGTGCATTATTTGTTCTTTACAATGAATGAATGAGTGAAGAGAACTCTCCTCATACGTTGGCTACATTGAAAGTATCCTTAACAAGTCAGCAACAAAAATAATCATGGGAATCCTTTGTGTTTATGAAATAAAATCAACACTTTTTGAAGTTTTAAACTTTGAGTTGGTCCAAGTTGATTCTTACCATCTTCCAGAGAAAGAGACTGGGGCCTAGAAAGCAAGTGCCTCCCCTGTAGTTGGCATTAGCGCTGGAATGAAAACCCAGGGTTCTTGGATCCAAGTCCAGTGCTCCCTCCGCTCCAGTACACTTCCCCCAGGCTGAGGCCCAGCAGTATGTTCCTGGGGCAGGGCCTCAATTTATCTGTTCCTCCCTAAGAGTCTGGGCCTCTTTCCTCAGTACCCATAGTCCATTTCCATTCAAAAAGAGAAAAACTATTCATTGTGTAACAAATATCTAGGTGATATTTAAAAACAGTCATAATCGTGTTCCTGAGCCAATTTCTATTCTAGGCACAGCCAGTGACTCACTGGCAACCTTGGACAAAAAAGAGGTAACCTTTATTTCCCTGGCAAATTTCTATTTATCAAAACGCAGAGTCACAAGCAACACAGTTTCTGACAAGATTTCTCCAGCCCCCAAAGTCTATAAGAACCTCCAGAGATCATGAATCCAGGCCTTCCAACATTTGACAGATCTTGACAAACCTATTTCAGGTTGAAGCTGCCAAACTGAAACTATGACCTGGGACTGATCAATCTGTTGAGTTTAAAATGTAAATGGCTTTCCTATCACTCAGATAATGAGGAGCGGAAACATGACAAGCGCCCACCTCATGATTCCCAGTGAAGTGCTGATGGCAGACTCACCAACAGCTTCTCTGCTAGGTATGCTCAGAAGAAAGCATACAGAATCTTCTAGAATTTACAAATGCCAAGGGATTGCATGCCATAGAGCCCAGAACTGGGCCAATGAGAGCCATTGGACAGAGAAAAAAGGATAATATTTGCTTGGCTTGTCCCTTTTTCTGCATGTAAAATAACTACCCCAAAATAAACACTGTCAACATGTAGAACATTCATTCATTTGTTCATCCAATATTTACTGAGTGCCTAATGCATCAAGTATGGTGTTAGGTGCCAGGAAATAGCTTTGAACAAGTTGGTATCTGCCCTCTTGGAGCTTACAGCATGGTAGAAAATTATGGCATATATCAATTGGGCTAGATGTTGTAAAGTGCAGAAGCTAGGAAAAATAATAATAGGAGATCTCACTAAGACTGGAGAATCAAGGAAGACTTCCCTGAGGAAGTACTATTTAAGCTGAACCCAGAAAGATTAGCTGGAAGGAGTAAAGAGCTTTCTAGGCAAAGGGAAGCGCATGTACAAAGAGCGTGGGACATGACAAAGCATGGAGTGCCTGAGAAGCTGGAAGCAGACCTTTATGAATGTCATACAAGGTGGAGATGTGAAAAGAAGTGAGATGAGAGTTGGGCATGGCATAGAGTATGTAAGAGTGAGTAGGTCATGGTAAGGAATTTGGACTTTAATCTTGGCTATGTTTTCCCAGTGAACATCCGGCTGCCTTCCCCCTATGGAAATACTTGTAAGAGCCAGGCACTGAGCCTGCCCCATGCACACTCTCTAGGGACTGATCAGTAGTTAGCCTGCCCAAGGACAGAACAGTAATTTCTCAGTATTCCTTCACATTCTTTCCTAAGACTAGAGAAAAATGAAGTATCCAGTGCAATGGCTTGGCCCAGGAAAAGCCCTTCTACACACCCACTCAGTGATGTAAAACCCAAATGCTCTACAATGCACAGAACCAATTAGCCAAGCAGATCCTTCTTTATGCTTTTGCTTTCATTCCCCTGTCCTCAAGGACAGAGAGACATTTTACCTTAACTTGACTTTTAATGGCATTTACAGAAGATCAGAGTAGCAATGAATCTTAGACAATTGATAATGATGATTTCATAAATCAGCAAAAAATATACATATATTTTGGAAATGACATTAAGAGGAATGTAACCATTTAAAAAATTTAAAAATATATACACACATGTAATATACTTATATATGTAAATATTCCTAATAAGGACCTGGCCTAGTGTTCCCATATTTTGGTCAAATAAAGACATTTAAAAAACAAAACCAAAAATCTTTTGTCTGTACGTCACCATGATTTAATTTCAGCATGGGGGAGGACGTTTTGACCAAAAATTTCAAGAGAGAAAGGATATAATCTTGAAGTAAGAACAGTCATTTCTCAGGAAGTAGAAATAATACATTTACACCAACATTTTTGCCCTAGACAGAGCAGCTCTGGGAACCACTGGCCTGAAGCTGTGCTGTCCAGTGCTCCCTGGACGTGTATGGTTACTGAGCAGTTGAAATGTGGTAAGTTGAAGTTAAGATATGCTGTTAAGTGAGAACACATGGACACAGGGAGGGGAACATCACACACTGGGGCCTATCGGGAGAGGAGGACAAGGGGAGGGAGAGCTTTAGAACAAATACCTAATGCATGCGGGGCTTAAAACCTAGATGACTGATTGATAGGTGCAGCAAACCACCATGGCACATGTATACCTATGTAACAAACCTGCATGTTTAGCACATGTAGCCCAGAACTTAAAGTAAAATAAAATAAAATAATATTTTTAAAAAGATACGCTGTTAAATACATATGAGATTTCAAAAATTCAAGAAGACAAAATGTGAACTATCTCACTGACAATCACATATTGACTACATGTTAAAATAACATTTTGGATATACTTGGATAAATACATTGTTAAAATTAATCTTATCTGTTTTCAATGTTTTTCTTTTTATGGATTTGGGGAGTACAAGTTCAGTTCTGGTGCATGGATCTACTGTATAGTGGTGAAGTCTGGGCTCTTAGTGGAGCCATCATCTGAAGAGTGTACTTTGTACCCATATTTTTAATTATTTAATGTAGCCACTAGAAAATTTAAAATTACCTGTGAGGCTCACTTTGTATTTCTGTTAGTCAGAGCTGGCCTAGAGCACCTGTCCCATTGCACAGGTGGAGAAATTCAAAGAATCTTTGTACAAAGTACCAAAAACAAAACAAAACAAAACCAACAACGATGCTAGCAGTGGGCCATCACTATAATTAAAAGAGCAGCTAGTGGAAATTAGAAAACAGGGTTCTGAGCTCACGTTTACTAAGTGAGCTGAAGCAGATGGCTCCCCCTTGCTGGGCCTCAGTTTCCTCATCTCTGAAATAAGGGACTTGGATGAGATAGAATTTGAGGCCCCTGACAGCTCTGACACTCTGATCCTCTCCCCTCCCGCCTCTGGGCAGGCCATCGCTCAGACCACCCAGGATTGGAGGCTAATTTTCCAACTTCAGAAGGATCCCCAGAAAAGGAGCCCTGGGGAACCCAGTGGCTGACACATGTCAGACTGTCACAATATTGATGATGTTCCCTGAGAACACAGAGGCCACCTTCCTCCAGAGCTGAATGTATAATTGAGTAATGTGAGCCTTGCTGAGCCAAAGCTGTCAGTCTTGTTCCTCAGGGCTGGGCTCTGCTTTGAGAGATGAGGCTCTTTGGTAAGAAAAATATTTACTGAGCATTTACTCTGTACCCAAGGCTGGGCAAAGTACTTCGCTATGAGTTGAATTGTGTCCCCATAGAAAGGTATTAATATATTGAAGTCCTAACCCCGGTACCTCAGAATGGGACCTTATTTGAAAATGGGGCCTTTACAGAGATAGTCAAGTTAAAATGATGTAATTAGACTGGGTTCTAATCCAATGTGACTGGTGTCCTTATAAAGGGGAGAATGTGGACACAGAGACACACACACACAGAAGGAATCTGATGTGACAACGCATGGGGAAAAGACAGCTGTATGACTGGAGCCATGCGTCTATGAGCCAAGAATGCCAAGATCATCAGCAAACTTCAGAAGCTTCAAGAGGCAAGGAAAACGGCTCCCCTGGAGCCATCTGAAAGAACAAGCCTCTGCCAACACCTCGATTTTGAACTTTTGGCCTCCAGAAGTGTGAAACATTTCATCTATCTTGTTTTAAGCCATGCAGTTTGTGGCACTTTGTTACAAAAGCTCCAAAAAGCTAACACTTATTTCTTAAACCCAGTACTTCCTATAATCCTCACAATAACCCCATGTGGTAGGTGCCATGATTATCTTATCAATGTTTTTCTTTTTAATGCTGGCAGTGGGACATCACTGTGATTAAAAAGAGCAGCTAGTGGAAATTAGAAAACAGGGTTCTGAGCTTGGCTACACCTCACATTTACTAAGTGAGCTGAAGCAGATGGCTCCCCCTTGCTGGGCCTCAGTTTCCTCATCTCTGAAATGAGGAACTTGGATGAGAGAATTTGCGGCCCCTGACAGCTCTGACACTCTGATCCGCTTTGCTGGTTCAGTAAAAGGACAAGTAAGTTACCCAGAGAGTACAGTTAGTATGTGCAGGGGCCACAGTTGAACCCAGTTGTGCCCACTCTTGGCACTTCTGTTCTTCTGCCCTGGTAGAGGAGAAAGCACCTAAAACCAGAGGACTGAGACAGCACTAGATCCTCCCTGTGTGGTCCTGGCAAAGTTACTCTACCTCTTAGGCCAAAAGAAATGATGGATAATGACAATGAGACTTGAAATAAATTAATGACATGAAATGTATAGATGTTTTGATGAATTAAATGTGATAAGCAAGAGAAAGGATTAAAAATCAGGTCATTTCTCAGGTTTCTATTCTAACTAACTAGTAGATGTCTATTACCTACCACAAGAACCACTACTGTCACCCACTGTGACCACAACCACAGCCACCACCCTAGCTACTAGTGCCTCAACCTTCTCATTCCTACTTCCCCACCACACGACACATTTACATTTACAGATGGTTTATTATGTACCAGGTAGAGCTTTATCTTCATTTTACAGAGGGACAAACTGAGGCTTGAGAAGGTTAAAAAAAAAAAAAGAAAGAAAGAAAGAAAGTCACAGCACTGATATAAAAGGAAAATTTCTGAAAGAAGGAATTCAAAATCTCTTGCTATTTTTTACATAAGCCTCTTCATTACTTTTCCCTAGGACTGAGATCAAGAAAAGATATTCCATTCCCAAGAAGAATGCCGATCCGGACTATTAAATTCCAGGGCATCGTATGGTACCCCAGCCTCAGTGAGAGAAGCTTTCAAAAAGGACATAGTAGGTTGTAATAAAAATAGACAGGTTTTTTCCTTTTCTGTTTCATTCTACAAAGCTAGAGGCCTGGCTCACCCTCTTTCTCCCACGAGCCTAGAGAAAGGAATATTTTTTCTCCTTCTCTGTCTATAGAGCATCTAGAACCCAGCCTATAAAAGTCTAGAGCAAGTAGCTACAAGTCCTCTGTCTCTCCTACATTTGTATATGGCTTGTCATGTCAGATTGGAGTTTCTAGTTTGGGTATTGGGTTAGAAACAGAGCACGCCTTTCAACCTACCTTGTTTTAGTACCACTCAAATTCATCTACGAATGGAGAGAGGAATCCTTCATAAGCCCAGCTTGATTTACTTTCAGTTCTATACCAGTCATGGGGTCTAAAACCACAATTAATAACCAGATTATTCCTTTGCTTTGCATCAGTCTCCTTTGGGGCTCTTGTAAGGACTGGTGGAAAGCTGGGGATCGAATTCTGCTTTTCCCATATAACCAACCACCATAATATTATCTTAATCTCACCATAACTTCCAATAGTGGTATTATTCATGGAGACAGAAAATATTGCAAAATGAGCAACTCTAGTGATTGATGATAATGAGAATGGAGGTGAAGTTTAATTTTGAGATGCCAGTGGGCACCCATTGGGCATCTAAATAAACAGGAGCTCAAGGAGAATTCTAGGATGAAAATATTGATTAGGTCATGGCATATAGATGGTGACAGATATCATATAAGAAGACACAGTTTTATAGAGAGAATGTATATAATGAGAAGGTAAACACTATAAGGACATAATCCTGAGAAATAGGTACCTAACCTTTCTGAGCCTCATTTTCTCTTCTGCAAAATGAGAATTGAAAATAGTTCCCCTTGAACTCTTATACACTGATAGTGAAAATGTAAATTAGCGCAGCCATTATGGTAAACAGTATAGAGGTTCCTCAAAAAAATAAAAATAGAACTACTGTATGATCCAGCAATCCCACTGCTGGGTATATACCCAAAGGACATGAAATCAGTAGTCAAAGAGATATCTGCTCTCCCATTTTTGTTGCAACACTATTCACAGTTAACAAGACATGGAATCAATCTAAAGTATCCATCAGTGGATAAATGACTAACAAAAATGTGATACATATACACAATGGAATACTATTCTGCCTTTAAAAAGAAAAAAAAATCCCTTCATTTGTGACAGCAAGAATAAACCTGGAGAACATAATGTTAAGTAAAATAAGCCAGGCACAGAAAGACATGTACTGCATGATCTCACTTATATGTGGAATCTTAAAAAGTCAAGTTCAAAAAAGCAGAGAAAAATAGTGGTTACCAGGATCTGGAAGGAAGAGAGGGGGCCACTGGATGGGGGAGATATTGATCACAGAATACGAAGTTTCCATTGGGGGAAGAAATTCAAAGATTTATTATACAATAGCAACATACTGGTCACTTAAAATTGCAGAGAGGAGATTTTAAGTGTTTCACCACACACACAAAAGAAGTATGTGGGGTAATGTACATGTTAATCGCTTGATTTAGCCACTCTACAATGTGTACATATTTTTAAACATCATGTTGTACACCATAAATATATATGATTTTGTCAATTAAAAATAAATAATAATAAGTAGCTCCTCTCTCATGAGGTGGTTTTAAGGCTTGGATGAGCTAATGCATGTAGACATTCCGTAGTAGCTAGATTATAAAATGTCCTAAGTAAATATCAATAATCTCACGATTTAACCTAGATAACAGGGAATAAGCCAAGGGTAGAAGCTAATAGTAAGTGCATGCAACTGGAGGCGTCACCTCTGTTTTCCACATGAAGCAGATGGCAAAGCCACCTTCCCACAGCAAAGACAAGGTGGTGATATCGGAGGCTTGGAGATGATGATGAAGATTGATAGAAACAAATTCTGAACAACGAGGGACTAAGGACAGACAGGAGGATAGCTGGGCAGTGGCATGTAGGTAGCTGAGATGGATGCCCATGAATTTATAGAACTGGAAAATCACAACATTCTGTAATTTTTCTCCGGCAGCATCAGGAGCCCTGATGGGATGAATGAGGGCTAAGGGCTAGCCCAGCTGACTGGTTAAATAACAGACAGGATTAGAAGTAGAGAGCAGAGGTGGGTAAACAGATGCGGCAGGTTGTTCTACAGTCACACTTCAGATAGGATATAAGGTGCAAGCATACGATACGACTGTTTTGATTCAAGCACACTATAGCAGTGTCTTGACTTGGAATTCAAGGGGTAATTTCTTCCATTTTCTACCTATACTTAGCACTTCCTTTGTCTCCACCCATCCTGATTAAACCCCTGTTCCATCCACATAAAAAGTTCCTAGAGGCAGGCGGCACTCATATCATACTTATATCATACCTTGTTACCGTATGGTACTTCTTATAATGCACACTGGATAAAAAATGAACTCTGGTGTCAGGCTGCTTAAGTTCAGTCTATGAGACCTTGGACAAGTAATTTAAGATCACTGAGCCTCAGTTTCCTCATAGAGTGGGGATCTTACTTTGCAGAGAAGATGTAAAGTTTAGATTAAATAATCCATGTAAAATGCTTATCACAGCTCCTGGCCATACCAAAGATTTCAGTAAACATTAGTTGTTAAATAATCAATACAATAATTTTAAACCAGCATGTAGGATGTTTGTTTGGGATGCTGGACCACACTGGTTCTGATCCCAAAGGGAATGCAGTAATAACACAAAGTTAGTGGTGGAGTTCAGAGGAAAGACAGGAAAGAACATGAGGGCCACCACACACTAGAGGCAGGTCTCCCCATTGGGCACGGCTGGAGGAAAGGCTGTTTGCCAGGGCCTTTGAGCCCAGAAATGTTCTCCAACATAATTGAGAAATATGTTCTTCATGCATTCCTAATTGGAGTATAGCAGATGGCAGAGACATTTGTTTAATGAAATATGTCCATTTGATTATGCTAGGTCACTGGGGACTTAGGGTTTCAGTACAATTTCTGTTGCTGCCTCTCCTCATGGGAGAACACGGCAGTTTAAAGGATTTTAACAAACTTGGATTAAAGGTTGGAGAGGGAAAAGTACTGGTAGAGGATTCCAGCAACGCAATGCTAAGCTTCTGAGTTTCTGGCTTCATCTATATTTTTATCTATGATAAAGAACCATTGCATTGAATGTCTCTTGTGTGAGTTCTGGGCATGGGTGGAGCACAGAATTGATCAAGCAAACAGTTTGTGAGCCGACCAAAGTGAATGGATTGGGATCCTTCACACCCAGGCTGCTAGTTTCTTCCTCTGAGCCTCGCTCATGCTGATTCCTCTGGCTAAGAATGCTTTTCCTATTTCCATATGTTTGAGGCCCAGCTTTTGACGGATGAATGTGTGCATTTTTCTGTCAGAAAGACATTACAAAAACCCTCCAGAGATTTTATCTGAAGCTCTTTAATGACATACTACTTTCTACTTCTAATGATTTTTGCTCATGTCTGTAAGGACTTTCTTAAAATAGGTTGATCTTCTTCCTCAAAGGTGAGGTCCACAGAAGTTAAAACAGAGAATGAAAGGAAGAGAGCTATTAGGGATAGCAAGGCCCAAATCTCCTCTCCCTGACTTCCTGCTCAGCCTGGATCCCTGTGACCCTCTGCCCAACAAGGGAGTGGGAATAGTTCATCTGATTGGCTTTCTTCCCTTGGCCTCTGGAATACCACAGGCTCCTCATTTTCTTCCAGACTCATTTGCTGCTTTCCTGAATCTTCAGTCTCCTTTGCTGAATCTTCTTTCTCTTCAAAGTTTCTAAATGTTGCAGTACTCCAGGAGTCAATCCTCAGTCGTCCTATTTCTCCCAATTCTCCGTCCTGATATGATCTCAGTCAGCACCATGGTTTTAAATGCTACCTAAGGTTCCAAATCCCCCAAACCTATAACTCTAGTTCTGACAATTGTCATGCAATCTAAACAAATATCTAACCACCCGCACTACATGTACATAAAGAAGTGGTAGGTACCTCAAATCTAACATTGTTAAAATAGAAGTATTGATTTTTACCCCACCCCCTCCCTAACACTATCTACCCATTTCTCAGGTCTAAAACAGGAGTGATCCTTTCATCTTCTCTTATTCTTATTCCTCTAATCCCACCCATTTTTATTCCTCTAATCCCAACCACCCATTAGCAGTTTTATCATTTATACCTCCCAAATACATCCTGAATCTCACCATTTTGCAGCATCTCCTCTGCCAACAGCCCAACCCCAGTCACCATTGCCTCTTGCCTCAGAAATTGCAACCAATTCCTTAGTGGTCTTCCTTTCTCCACTCCCAACTCCCTGTAGTTAACTCTTCACACTGCAGCATAGATCAGTAGACACATCCCCGTTAGAACCTGCCTGTGGCTCCCCATCACACTCAGAACAAAACCTAAGATCCCTTGAATGACCATTGAAGGTCCTAAATCATGCAACCCACCTATCTCTGACATCAAATCCAACACTCTCCCTCTCATTCCCTACATGTCAACTGTGCTTGTCTTTCCGCCACTTGAACACGACAATCTTGCCCCTGTGGTAGATCTTTTGCACTTGCTTCTGCTTGGTGTATTCTCCCCCACAGTTCTTAGTATGACTACCACCTCCCATTACTCAGGTTCAACAGCATCTTCCCTTCAGAGAGGCCTTCCCTGACCACCTTAGCTAAAGTAGCCTCTCCCCTTTTTACTGACACTATCTTCTTTAAAGTGCTTATTGGTACCTGGATTATCTCGTTTATTCACTTGTTTACATGTTTAATCTCTGCCCACTAGAATGTAAGCTTTTTGATGACAAGGCTTCTGTCTATCTTGTTCACTATTGTCCACATTTCCTGGCACTAAGTAGGCAATCAAGAAATATGTGTTGATAGACTGCCTTGCTTCAGATAACATGGCTAGAAAGGGTAAGAGCTTGGACTTTATTTAAACACCCTGGCCTCTCCCTGTGTCTACCTCCTGAATTTCAATAACTTCTATCTCTACTTCTTGAGTCATGTACTTCTGTCCCTCATAACTGTTTTGCCCAGGATATCTTGTTCCTCTTTCTTATTGAAATATTTGGCCCTGGAATCCCCTCTGGCAGTCTCTTCCTGTATTTTCTTGCATATACATCCAAGTGAGACTGATTCTTCATTTAATCCTTGATTTTCAATCAAGGTTTTGAGTTATCTTTGCCCATCCAAAGCCTCAATCCTGAGTTAATTCAACATTCAGACTTCTTTTCTCTATAGCAGGGCAGCTTTGTGTACTGGAAAAAGAAAAAAAAAAAAAATCCAGTCTAGCATCACTACAAATCTATCACCTCTAGTGCTTCCTGGCAATTCTCCAGTGGCTCCCTGTTTAATGCTCTTTCACATTTAACACAGTAGATGATCCAAACCTCTTTTGACCTTCCAAATCACCTACTTCATCACTCCCTTGATGTTCACTCAAAGCACATAACCTGCCATAAAGACGATGGAAGCTTCGGACTACTTTGTCTCCTGCACACCTTTTAACTCCTCTTTCTCATATTAGCAACTCTTGCTTCTCTCCTAGATCCATTCCTGCAGTATTTAGGCATATGAAAATCTATCTGATCTCTTTTAAAAAAAACAAAAAGAAAATCCTATTCTCACATATCAGTTGACATCTTACTTTTCCCTTCTTCTTCAGAGCCAAACTTCTAAAACATGTGTCTACATTAGCTATTTTCTTTCACTCAGCTCCCATTCTCTTGTGCATTCTTCATTCCATTGTCATCCAGTGTTCCATTACTCCATTAAAACTACTTTTACCAAGGACACCAATGGCCTCTTTGTCATTAAATCCAAGGGCCAAGTTTCATTCCATTTCTAAGATCCATTCTTAATATCTCCGCAACACTGAACACTTAATCATCCTTGAAATGGTGCTTTTTTGTTTTAGTTCCATGTAATTGTAATTCCTCATTTTCCTTACACAAGTCCAGCAATTTCTTCTAAATCTCCTTCTAAGTCTCCTCTTCCTCCACTCTTCCAGTGAATTTTGATGTCCACTAGGGTTTTAACCTAATGGACATTACCTTCCCTGACCACCTTAGATAAAGTAGCCTCTCTGCTTCTTATTGACTCTATCTTCTTTTTTGTTTGTTTGCTTTTTGTGTTTTTATTGAGATGAAGTCTCGCTCTGTCACCCAGGCTGGAGTGCAATGGCATGATCTTGGCTCACTGCAACCTCCGCCTCCTGGGTTCAAGCGATTCTGCTTACTCAGGAGGCTTCCTGAGTAGCTGGGATTACAGGCATGTGCCACCACACCCAGCTAATTTTTGTATTTTTAGTAGAGACAGGGTTTCACCATGTTGATCAGGCTGGTCTCGAACTCCTGACCTCATGATCTACCCACCTCAGCCTCCCAAAGTGCTGGGATTACAGGTGTGAGCCACCACACCAAGCCAAGTTTCTCTTCTTTAAAGTGCTTTTTGGTACCTGGATTATGTCATTTTCTTATTTATTTACATGTTTAATCTCTGCCCACTAGAATATAAGTTGCTTGAGGACAAGGTCTCTGGCTATCTTGTTCACTGCTGCCCATTTCTCTTCTTGCTTCAAATCCTCTTCTTTTTCAGAGAAATCTTATTTAGTCACATAACTCTGATCATCACATATGTGCTGCTAACCACCAAAGTCTATATCCCCAGCCTTGATCTCTCTCATCAGACTTATCTACCCACTTGCTTAGTATACTTTAAATGCCCTAAAAGCACCTAAACTTTAAAATGCCCAAAGCTGAATTCACTATTCTTTTTTTTTTTCCAAGTTTAACCTATACCCAGCATTCATTCTCTCAGCAAATTGCACATTCAACTACATAGCTGCCCAAATAAAAAACGTAAGAACTATCATATATATAAACTATCATATATATAAATATATGTATGTATATATATAAATATATTTTGTGTGTGTGTGTGTGTGTGTGTGTATACTTTTTTTTTTTTTTTTTGAGATGAAATCTAGCTCTGTTGCCCAGGCTGGAGTTCAGTGGCGTGATCTCGGCCTCCTGCAACCTCTGCCTGCCGGATTCAAGCTATTCTCCTGCCTCAGCCTCCAGAGTAGCTGGGATTACATGTGTGCACCACCATGCCCAGCTAATTTTTGTATTTTTAGTAGAGATGGGGTTTTGCCATGTTGGCCAGGCTGGTCTTGAACTCCCGACTTCAGGTGATCCACCCGCCTCAACCTCCCAAAGAGCTGGGATTACAGGTGTGAACCACCATGCCTGGCCTATCTGCAATATCTGTAACTTCCTTACCTCCCGCAATTTAATTTGGCATGCTAATTTTACCATCTTCTTTCATTCATCTACATAGTTCACATCCACTCCATGAGTTTATAGAATCAGCTGCATTGCTGGTCTTCTTCTGGGCTTTCTCTTCCTAAACAAATGACCTCACTATAGCTAGACTGATCTTTCAAAGGTCGAATTTATTCATGACATTCTCATATCTTGAAATTTTTAATAGCTCCAAATGGCCTTTAAAATAAATTTCAAATTCCTCTTCATGATATGTAAGGTCCTAATGCTAAACTACTGTACCTCTCTCCAGCCTAAATTCTTATCACTCTTCCTCCTATGCTGAGTTCTGTAACTATTTACCTTTTACACTATGTACACCGGGCATGTTCTCACTCAGTTTCAGATGTTTGCTCATGTTCTTCTTGTTGCCAAGTTCAATCTTTCTCTACTCTGTGCCCCAGTATTCCTTATGCATTCTTTAGGTTTCTAGTTATATATCACTTCTTCTGGAGGCCTTCTAGAGGCTCTCTCTGTCTCTCTGAATTTGGGTGTGGTGTTCAAATTCCCATAGCACTGAACTTACCCATATTGTGGCTCTCATCATGTGCTTTTTAATTGGCTTTTTAAACAACTTTGTTGAGGTATAATTTACATACCACAAAATTCACCAATTTTAAGCATACAATTTAATCGACGTGTTTATACTTGTAGAGCAATCTCAACAATCTAATTTGAGAACATTTTTATCAGCCCTCCTTCCTAGTGTGTAAGCAACTTGAGTGCCATTGCTTTGTTGATCTTTAAACCCTAAGAGCATAGTACCTGTCACCAAATAAATATTCATAAATATCAACAAATAAAAAATAAATGAAAGGAAAAAATTAATGTCAAAACCATGACATGCTGCATTTCTCTTTATCAGATATGGCAACCCAATTTTGAAGCTCTTACTTTCGTTCACATTTTCTATCCTCTTTCTGACATTTCACCAACTTCCATACATGGCAGTCACTGATGAATTTGCTCTGACACACAAAATAAGACTTTAAAATATTGAAGGAACCAAAAGATCACTGTGCCTTTATGAGTGATTCAAGCATATCTAGAAACTCAGATCTGGCCAAAATGAAGTTATGTTTTCTGCCCCCAAACACTTGAGATTTCCGTTGCTAGTTCACCTACGTGGGTTAAGGTAAAATGTCAGTTTCTTGAGTTCTATTCTTTTTTCCTGTCCTCCTAAAATCTTCAGTCTAAGAGTCAAGAGTCCTGTGTTCAGGCCATAAATACGTCAACAATTTGCCAAGCAGCTTGAAGGAAATCACATCTCCAGGTCTGAGTTTCCTCATAATATCCAATCTCTCCCCACCTGGTTTAGACAGGATAAAGTATGCTAAAAGGCAAAACAAAACACTTTAAAAAGTGAAAAGCACCATGCAAATGTAACAGGTTTTTAATTGGCTACCTAACTCTCTGGTTTATAGTAATCCTCATTTGTTTAAAGACACTTTTCTGATGACCTAAACTATTAATACTACCTAAAATTAGATATTCAAGCATACAAAATCCTTCATGCATAAAGCTGATACACTTTGCAAAAGGGAAATAATTTCTGTTTTCTCCCAGAGCCTGTTCTTATTTTGCAAACAATTCTAATGAACATGGTTTTATTATTTCCCAAACCATAGCAGATTAGAAATAAAAAATCAAAAGGAGTAGAGGAGCTATTACAGGCAAGCACACTGAGAACAGGAAGGTTGAGAGATGGCAGCAATGGAAAAAACAGAAACACACACAAAAGTGAATATAAGAACTCAGGAAATTGTAGCCAGGGGACATTCAGAGTGGGGACACATAGTTCTTTCCAGCAAACGAATCCTACAGACCAAAAGATCACTGTTCATGATGATGATTCTGAGTCATCAGGAGACTCTCGCACTGGAGAATCAATTCTAAAGAGAGCATATCAAAAAAAAAAAAAAAAAAAAAAAAAAACAGCTCCTGCTGTTTAAGTCTTAATACAGAAATGAAAACAGATATTACCTTTGCTCTCTAAGTTATTAGTGTTTTTGCTAGCAAAATGATATTGACTTTTCATGGTATACCCAAGACAGGTCACTGAAGCTACTTTATTATATTTCCCAAATCTTTTGAGACAAGGTGATAATATTCTTCATTCTTAGTTGAGAAACAACCCTTTCCTTCCCACTTGTAAAATGTTACAGTCACTTTGGAAAACAGTTTGACAGTTCCTCATAAAATAAACATACACTTCATTTATAACCAACCACAGAATTATTTAGAAAAGAGACAACTCACAAAACGTATTGGGTATATGTCAGATGATCTAGAGACTCAGTCAGCATAGAACTTCCTACAACTTAATATAGTTTGTAATTGTACATTTATGTTTGTGATTATCAGCTTTAGTTTCACTCCCCTACTAACCAATAAGCTCCAAGGATTATGTCTGTTTTGAATTCACCATTGTATCTCTGAAGCCTAGTGGAGTGCCTGGCATATAGAGACTACTCACTGCATAAGTGCTGTTGGTGCAGGAATTAATGCAATGGGAAGTATCTCACCTACCATATTTGGAAAGCAAGATGATATTCTAGCAAAACAGTCATTGTCTTAATTTCTTTAATATCCAATTAAGATAACTCTGGAAGTTAGTAAAACCCAAAAGGCTGGCACTATATGTATTAGAGATAAGGGAACTATGGTAAAGAGAAATAAAAATGTATATCATATAGTTTCCCTGCTGAGAGAGAGGGACCACAGGTTCATTCCCATGTGCTTTCTACCACTCCATACATGGGAAAGAAATTGATGTGATATGGGCCTGAAGATGTCAAGTACATTTTAAAAATTATCTTCAGGGAAGCTTTATTTATAGATATTCAAATAGACAAGTCAATGCATTACTAAGAAGAGAGAAAAAGCAAGATAGGTAAACAATTTCTTCTTGGAATTCTGTCTGTCTCTGGGTACGTGATCCACTAGCAAGACTGTTTACAAGACACTTTCAAAGTCCCTGGAGATGGTTTGGGCTTAATTAAAACCTGCTTATTTTGTCCCCAGGATCTGAAGTGAGCTATGAAATTAAAAGAATTGACTTTGTCAGGTTTCATGTTTCCTCCCATCTCATATCCAAAAAATTAACTTCTCATCAGACTGACAAATAGACATTGCACCTGGATTATAATCATTATAAATTTGTGCCCCTCTGTAATTACCCTTCTTAATTAGCCTGGGATGTTTGAGGACATAGTCAATAATATTGATAATTCTTCACCTAGTACAGTGACTGTTTCATAGTAGACATCATTTGTTGAGAGAAAAGACGATGGACAAACAGATGGATAATCATAATTATAATCACAATTACAGTACTAGAAATCATCAATCCCTCTAACATACTGACGAGTGATATATCGGCCACAGCAGCTGCATCCATTGTAATAGCATTACGTTGCTTACATTGTAACTAGCATTACGAAAATAATATCTAAATATCTATATGCCAAAAAACTCTCAACTCATCCTTCCCATCCCTTATAAAAATTGAGTCAAAATGTATTATACACATAAATGTTAAACTTAAAACTACAAAACTTCTAAGATAAAACATAGGATAAAATCTCTACAATTTTAGATTAGGCAAAGATTTCTTCAACACAACACCTTAACCATGATCTATCAAAGAAAAGGTGAAAACTGGATTTCATTCAAATATAATCCAAAATTCAAAAGTTCTACTTCACAAAAAAACACTGTTCAGAGAGTGAAAAGATAAACCACAACCTGGGATAAAATATTAGCAAAATACATATCTAACAAAGGACTTGTATCTAGAGCACACAAAGAATTCTCAAAATTTGATACTAAAAAGATGAATAACAACCCAATTAAAAAAGGCAAAGGTTTGGACGACACAAATATATAATTAAATGGCACACATAAGCAAAAATGTTCAACAACATTAATCATCAGGAAAATTCAAATTAAAGCTCCAGTGAGATAACACCTCTAAGGAACGGCTTAAACTCATAAAAGCACCGGACTACGCCCGGGCGCTAGCAAGAAAGTGGACAAATTATAATTCCCATACATGTTGGAAAGAATTGTAAAATGTTACAGTCACTTTGGAAAACAGTTTGGCAGTTCCTTATAAAATAAACATGCATTTATCATACAACACAGCAATCATACTCCTGGATATTCACTGAGTGACATGGCGACTTATAGTCACCTAAAACCTTGTACATGTTTATGGAAGCTTTATTCATCATCACACCACATTGCAAACAACACAAATATCCTTCAGCTGCTGAATGGATGAACAAACTGTGATATATCTATACCATGGAATACTACTCAGCAATAAAACGAAAAGAAATACTGATATACACACACACAAACACATGTACATAAACACATATACATGTAAAACAATGTGGATAAATTTCACATAGTATACTCAGTGAAAGAAGACAGACTCAAAAGGCCACATAGTATATAGTTCCATTTAAATGACATTCTCAAAAGGGCGAAATTACAAGAATAGAAAATAGATCAGTGGTTTCCAAGTCTGAGAGTAGATGTGGGGTTGACTAGAAGGGCAAAAAAAGTAGTAATTTCTTGGGGTGATGGAACCGTTCTGAATTTTGATTGTGGTGGTGATTATGTGACTGCATGTGTTTGCCAAAAGCTCATTAGAACTATATGCAAAAAAGAGTAAATTTTACTGTATGTAAAATGCTTTAAAAGAACATAGGTTGCATTCTAAGAAAAAAACACAAAAACATCTAGCCAGAAATCTCTCTACAATTATTTTTTAAATAATAAGAATTATAGCTAACATTTGTTGAGACTTTACTACATGATAGGCATGTAGTAAGGTGCCTTATCTGTGCTAAGACTTTTTGCACTGTATCTCATTTAATTTTCATAACAATCTTTTGAGATAGGAACTATTGTTACTCCCTTTTACAGGTAAGGAAAAAGAAAGTCACAGAAGTTTTCTCTGATCTCAGTCCACAGCCCAGGTCACAGGACTTCAGATGGTACACTCTAATCCATTACACTACATGGCATCCCACTGATACAATGGAAGGAAACTGAACTGGAAGCCAGAGTCCAGTCTCAACCCTGGTCTGCAACTAACACAGTATGAGCATAAACAAGTACCTAACCTGTCTATGCTTTCCTTTCCTTATATTAAAATTCAAAGCACTGGAAACAGATGACTTCTCAGTTTCCACTTAATCCTAGTTTATAAGTCTATGAATAGCTTTTAGTTACTTGCTGCTTAAAAAGATCAACGTTTCTGTCTCATTTCTTTCCATACCCTCCTGCTGCCCTGCTGGGTCCTGGTGTGTAAAATTCCACCATTAGTTTTTTTTTATTCCTAAGGTATGGTAACTTCAGAATAGTACAGTGCATATGACATAACCCTTGGGTTCTAGTTGTTCAGTCTAGAAGATGAGAAAGAGAGCTAAGCAACCAACAGTAATGAAGAATGTTGTGTTGCATGTTAAGTGTTTTGCTGTGAAGCAGTGATATTTAGAGTGGTGGACCAGAACATGGGCTCTGGAGATAGAGAGAGCTGGGTTTAAGACCTTTTTCATCCTCAGTTTCTTCGTCTCTAAAACAAGATTGTATCAAGATGTATGAGACTGCTATAAGCCTAAATGAGGTACTACACATAAAGCACATGGAACTCTGGGTAATATAATAATTAGTCTTGTTCATAACTATTTTTATGTTATTAATGAAATAGATAATCTTCTGGGATCAAAAAGGAAAGGAAGAAACAAATGCTCAGAGAAAATCAGTAATTTGCTCAAGGTCAAGTAGCTAATAGAATTAAGAACTCTAGACAGGGCCGGGCACGGTGGCTCATGACTGTAATCCCAGCACTTGGGAGGCTGAGGCGGGGGGATCATGAGGCCAGGAGCTCAAGACCAGCCTGACCAACATGGTGAAACCACGTCTCTACCAAAAATACAAAAATTTGCCAGGCATGGTGGTGCACACCTGTAATCCTAGCTACTCAGGAGGCTGAGGCAGGAGAATCACTTGAACCTGGGAAGCAGAGGTTGCAGTAAGTCAAGATTACACATTGCAATCCAGCCTGGATGACAGAGTGAGACTCTGTCTCAAAAAATAAAAATAAAAAATAAAGAAAAAAAAGAATACTAGACAGATCAGTGTGGCACTTGAATGGGAGAGTTGAGTAAATGCTTCCTATCATCCATGCAATTCTATATATCTCTGACCTTGTTGAATAAGCTGTATCCTTCATATTTCTTTGAGATCTCCCTCCCATCAGCATCTGTAACTAGGAGTTGGCAAGAACTATAAAACCCTCCTCTCCTGGGTCATGGGGGAAGGGTTCCTCAAGAAGATTGATCTCTCCATCTTTCTTTAGGATACAGATTGTTCCCACAGGAAATATGACTGCCCAGAAATGATGCTGTATTTGGCACTGTCTCCACTCATGTATTATCTTCTGTTCCTCACAGGAGTCATCATCTCTGGCACCCTCTGGAATTACACTTACATGATTTTTTTCTTTTTATTTGTTCCCTCTCAAAGTAGTTATATAATTAACAATGCTTGAAGTCTCTATATATCACTCCACAGCTGCAGTTCTCAACCATGGTTGATTGTATACTCCAGGGCACACTTGGCAATATTTGGAGACAATTTTAGTTGTCACAGTCAGGGGGAATGGGGTAAGCTTGCTGGCATTCAATAAGTAGAGGCTATGGACGCTGCTAAACATCCTACAATACAAAGGACAACCTCCAGCAAAGAATTATCCGGCTCCAAATGACAATACTGCCAAGATTAAGAAACCCTGCTCTAGGCTGACAAAAGTGGTTTCACCTCTGCTTGCCCATTTGATGCTTATCACATCCTTAGGATGAAAGCCAGGTCAATACCCACATCTACCCCCAAAGTTCTCCTTATAGTAAGGAGAGAGAGAGATACCCTCGCTGCTAAGCTAAGGAACTGAGACCCAGGGAAGTAGAGTGAATGGTCCAAGGCCACAAAATGAGGTCAAAGCGAAGTCAAGACTTTGAATTTCCTGACTCTCAGTGCTACCTCACTGTCAGCATGTTTTTAAGAAATGTGATACAAAGATATTTCTCCTCTGGCCAGTGAGAGTGTTAGAAAGCCAGAAAACCTTAAAGTCATAAATAAATACATTCTCTTAAAGTCATCATAGAATATTAGCTTGGGAAAGATCCTTAGAGATTATTTAATTCAACTCTATTATTTTACAGATGGGAAAAAAATAGACAACCATGCCATAAAGGAGATGCAGTTGTAGAGCAGCGTATACCAAAATCCCTTTCCCTTCTGTTCACCCATCAAGCAGCCTACTGCCCACTGCAATGGAGAAAGCTTTTTAAACTTTAGGATGGTCTACACAAGTGCATTTATATAAGAAAGATAAAGAGGGAATTATAGGGAAACTAACTCAGGCATTAGACAAGGGAAGGTGGGTTGGTTGCTAGGGGCTTAAGAGAGTTGGAAAGCACAAAGAAGGGACAGGAGCAAAAGCAGGTTAAGTGAAGACTAAAAGAAATAGGAAAAGAGGAAGAGAAAAGAGAAAGAAAGTACATATTCCTTTTGTGTTCTGGAATTCCCATGTGCCTCTTAAGAACTAAGAAAAGACAATCTGTCACACAAACAAAACAGTACTTAAAAAAAAATTTACCATTATTTTCTAACCATAAAGGTAATACATGACTCTTACTTTTAAAATGAATATTATAGAAAAATATGAGCATAAAATTTTTCTCAGTTTCCCACCCTTCTGAGATAACAACTATTAGCAACTTAATCTATGTTTTAATTCTATATTCTATTTTTATATTATAAGCTATTAAATGTTTAACTTTTTTTACAAAAATGTTATCTACACAAAATATATGGTACCTGATTTTTTACTTGAACACATAATGAACGTATTTTCACATTGGTACACAAAAAGATATTATTTTTAAGTTGATATAGTATTCGATTATTTGGATATATCATAATTCACTATTGATAAATATACATTTTTATTCTCGTGTGAGTACTTTCACATAATAATTCCTAGAAGTGTAGTTGCTATGGAATCATGCAATAGGATATGTACATTTAAATTTTTTAATAGTAAAATTGCCTAAATAACAACTATTAATTTTAACTTTTCCCAAAACGACAGTTTATATCAGTGGCCACCTCCTCCTTGAAGCAGCCCCTGATTCTGCCAGCTGAAAATTAGCCCTCATCCTCAGAACCTATCTACCTTTTATCTATGTGCTTCTTTCAGTCTTCTCTCTCCTCAGTGGCAGCCCCATATCTGTGTCAACTTATATTATTGTCCTGGTGTCAGCATCTGGAACAAGAAAATTGGATGAGAAGAAAATGAGTGTAAAGTGAAGAACCCAGGGTTTCATTAACGACTTTCAGCGCCTCCCTGTTTCTGCTGATCTCACCTGAATAGGTTCTACCAAACATGCATCTTAGCCAGATGTGCCAACCAGTGAAAAATGAATTAAGAAGGACAGCTAATTAGAAGATCAAACAACCCATAGAACTGAGTAACTCAGACCTTGTGGAGATGTTTCACTGCTCTGCTCCAAATGGCCTAAATGAATCAGGGGCCTTCTAGGGATGGTCCTATACACTTTATCCTGAAAATCAAAGGAGAGTGTCAGTTTTCTCTCTTAAGATGAAAACTCTGAAATGAAACCATAGAAAAGAGTCAGGACTGGAATAAGAGATCATCTGTCTTCAAGTGCGTACCCTGGACAGAAATGCCCAGTCTTCCTGAAAGCCTATTCCCTGGAACCCCAGGCCCACGATACACTTTAGAAAATAAAAGACTGGTTCAAATAGGTTGGCAAACACCACACGCTTTATTTCCTCTTAGCTATTCACAAAGCACATTTGCAACCTAGAATCTGTGCAGAGGCTTTAAGAAACCTTCTGCTGCTAAGAAACCTGTTTAATATATTGATATTCCAAGTTACTCACTTTGGAAAATATGACCAGGGCCAAATCTCACTTCCAGTCTTCCTGTCCTACCTCTTGGGTCTCTGCTCAAGAGACGGGTGCTGTTTGGGAATCACGGAAAGCCACTTTAAGGATTGTAAAGCAATATACTAATATTCAGGACTGTTCTTATCAGTAACAGTCAGATATTAAATTAATACTCAAGAACTACATACCTAGCACCTACTAGAGGTCCAGTAGTAGGAATACAATAGTCAGTCAGAAGCAAGTCTCCTGTTCTCTGGTCTAGTCCTGGGAGTGGTCCAGTCTTCATTCATGCAATCTCTACTCCCAGCCCCACAACCCCCCAAACACCCTCAATGGTTCTGGGACCTTGGAGGAGGCACTTTGCTGGGTAAAGAGAAGTGTTTTTGTTTCTAAAAAAAAAAAAAAAACCAAAAAGTCACCAGGAAGTGGGCTCTCCTGTGCTATCTGAGTTGGGATTTGAGGGCAAATCTCATAGAAAGATAAGGTTACCTCTGTTCACATTTCCATGTAAACAAAACACAGAAGCTATGAACGCTCTGCCAGATTCTTCTTCTCTGTGAAATTATATGAAAACGCAAACCTTGAGAGCTCAGTTATTTCAGTTGTCTTGTTGTTAAAACAACCAGAACCATACGAAATGTTTTGAGATTTGTCCTGGAGGCTTGGTAAATGTGTGGAGGTTGAATCCATCATGTCTCTGAATGTTATAGTACAAAGCTAAGAGTCTCAAGATGAACTATTAATGACATATGTACAAAAAAGAAGGGGTTCTCATATGTTATCAATGGGAGGGTAAGTATTAGTATAGTATTAGTACAACCTTTGTGTAGTGTAATTTGCAATATCTATCACATATTAAATGCACATACCATTTGACTCAGAAGTTTACTTACTAACTCATCCAACAAACATTTATTGAGCACTGTTGGAGGTGCTGAAAATAGCCCCCTAACAAAACCAACAAAGCCTCACCCATAGTACTTACATTCTATTGGGGAAAAGGTCTGCAATAAACAGATAAACAAGAGAATACATAATATTTCAGGTGATGCTAAGTCACATGCAGAAAAACAAATCAGGTTAAAGGGAAGGAAGAATTCCAAAGTGGGATGAGGGTATGCAGGGAAGGCCCCTCTGATCAAGTAAAAACTGAGCAAATGCCTAAAGGAAATGAGGACATGAGCTATATGTATACCTGGGGAAAGAGTATGCCAGTCATGGGGATGGTATGTATTTTGAGATCATAGAGTACTTGCATTTTAAGGAAGATAAATGAGGTCAACATAGCCAGAGCAAAGTAAGCAAAGCAGGAGCTCAAAGAGCTGCAGGATCCAGAGCAGGCAGGAATCACAGGTCAGATTATATAGAACCCTCCAGGCCAGAGTACAAGCCTTTATTTTCACTCTGTGGAAAATGGGATGCCTTTGGGAAGGTCTAAGCCTAGAAATTAGTTCTTAGAGAACCAGTGTGAGCTCTTGTATGGAACAGACTGTAAGGAAGCAATACAGGAGAGAGACTAGGAGGCAACTCAATAATCCAAGGAAGATAGGAGGGTGGTTGGACCAGAGTGGTAGCCATGGAGTGGGGATAAGTAATCATAGGACAAGATTTGCTGAAAGTTTGGGTGTGTGTGAGAGAAACAGAGGCAGTAGGGATGACCACAAGGTTTTTGGCCTGAGCCACTGGAAGGGCAGAATGCTATTTACTAAAATAGGGAGAGCTTCAAAGAAACAGGTTTTAAGGGATGGATACAAGCAAATTAGGAGTTCAGTTTTAGATATGTTGACCTTGAAAGCATGTTAGATGTCCAAATGGAGATACTACATGAGAAAAATGAATACACAGATCTGGATTCAGGGCAGAAATCAGAGTGAGAACGCATATTTGGGAGTTGTCATTGTATGGTATTTAAAACCACACAGCAGAGAAAGATCACCTAGGAAGTGGGTCTAGACAGAACAGAAAAGAGGGCCATATTCTAGGAATTTATCTTATCCATATATTCATGAACATATGAAAAGTGACAGGTGTATGAGCACATGCATAAAAGTGTTATTGTGCCAAAGATTGAAAGCAACAAAAACTCATTGATAAAGAACTGGAAAAGTCAATTATAGTACAATCTTACATTGGAATTGTAAGGTTATTCAGTAGTCTTTAGAAAATGGAGGTGACTTTCTGCTAACATCATACTTAAAGGTGACAAATGGAATTCTTCCCCCACAAAGCTCAGGAATAAGGCATGGATATCCAGTCTCACTCAGTATAGTGCTAGAGGTTCTAGCTATTGCAATATGGCAAGAAAAAGAAACAAAAGGCGTATTAAATAGAAAAGAAGAAATAAAATTTTGTCTATTTATAAATGACACAATTATCTATATAAAAACTCCAGAGTATCCATTAAAAATAACTCCTATAACTGTTCAGCACTAAGTGGGTTCAGGAAGCTTCAGGAAACAAGACCAAAAAACAAAAGTTAATTTCATTTCTATATACTACAATGAATTTGTGGAAAATGAAATTTAAAATAGTACCATGTACAACTGCTCCAAAAAAAAAAAAAAAGATATAAACTCAATAAAACTTGCACAGAGCACTTGTATGCTAAAAATTGCACAATGCTTATTAATTAAAGACCTAAATAGAGAGCATATGCTGCTCATAATAAATATTCAACATGGTAAAGATGTTGCTTCTCCCCAAACTGACCCATAAATTTAATGCAATGACTATTGAAACTTCAGCAAGGATTTTATAGACATAGACAAGGTTATTCTGAAATTCAAGTGGAAAGACACAGTCCCTAGAATAGCTAAAGCAATCTTGGCAAAGAAGAATAAAGTGAAAGGAGTAAGTCTACCTGATTTTAAGACTTATTATATATTATAGTAGTCAAGAGAGTGTGGTACTAGTGGATGGATAGACGCATAGCTCAGTGAAACAGAAAAGAAAACCCAGAAATAGAACCATACAAATATATACAATTGACTTTTCATAAAGGTGAAAAGTAATTCAATGGAGGAAGCATGGCTTCTTCAACAAGTGGTGCTAGAATAATTGAAGATCAATAGACAAAAATAAATAAATAAACCTAAATCACGTATTACGTACAAAAATTAACTTGAAATAGGTCATGGACCTCAACATAACATGTAAAACTATGAAGCTTTTGGGAAAATGCGTGGGGAAAAATATTCTGGATCCAGAACTAGGAAAAAAATTCTTAGACTTGACTTCAAAAGCACGATTCATTAAAGAAAAAATTGATAAATTGGATCTCATCAAAATTAAAAACTCTCACTCTATGAAAGCCCATGGGAAAAAGATGAAAAGACAACCTACAGACTGGGAGAAAATATTTGCAAGCCACGAATCCAATAAAGGACTAGTATCTAAAATATATCAGAACCTCTCAAAATTCAATAGTAAAAAAAAATCCAATTAGAAAACGGATAAAATACATGAGCAGACATTTCGAATAAGAGGATATGCAGATGACAAAGGCACATAAAAAGTTGCTCATTAGCCATCAGAGAAACGCGAATTAGAACCGTAATGGAATATCATTATACACCAATCAGAATGGCTAAAATAAAAAATAGTAATGCCACTAACTGCCAGCATAAATGCAGAGAGACTAGATCACTCATACATTGCTGGTGGGAATATAACATGGTATAGCCACTGTAAAAAATAGAGCTTGGCAGTTTTTTATAAAACTAAATGCAATTATCATACAAACCAGCAGTCACACACTTGGGCATTTATCACAGAAAATTAAATACTTATATTTACAAATACTCTGTGTACAAATACTCATCGCAGCTTTATTCTTCATAATAAAAAACTGGAAACAGTCCAGATGTCCTTCAACAGATAAATGGTGAGACAAACTGTGGTACAGTCATAAATACAGTTATGCATCACTCAACGATGGGTATCTATTCTGAGAAATGCATTGTTGGGTGATTTTGTTTTTGTCCAAACATCAGAGTGTACCTACACAAACCTAGATGGGCTAGCCTACTACAGTCTAGTCCCTATGGTTTAGCCTATTGTTTCTAGGCTACAAATCCATACAGCATGTTACTGTACTGAATACTGCAGGCAACTGCAACACAGTGGTAAATATTTGTGTAATTAAACATAACTAAAGAGAGAAAAAGCACAGTCAAAATGCACAAATATAATCTTATGGGACTACCATTGTATATGTGGTCCATTGCTGAACAAAATGTTATGTGGTGGATGACCGTGCATATTCAGCAATACAAATGAAAAAATCTGAATGAGTCTCCAGGGATTTACATTTAGTGAGAAAAAAAAAAAAAAAAAACAGTTCCAAAAGGTAACATATTATAGGATTCTATTCATATAACATTTTTTAATAACAGTTTAGGAATCAATAACTGATTAGTGGTTGACAGGGATTGGGACAGAGAAGAGGTGAAAGGAAGTGGGTGTGACTATAAAAGGGCAACACAAGAGATCCTCATTCAGGGTCTTGAATGTGGTAGTAAAGACACAAATCTGCACATAATGAAATTGCATATAACTGAACATGCATACACACAACAAAATGTACATATACTCATGCACATATCAAATACAGGTAAAGCTGGGGAAATCTGAATAAGATTGGTAGACTGTATGTCAGTAACCTGGTTGTGATTTTGTACTATAGTTTTGCAAAATGCTACCATTAAGATAAACTAGATAAACGGTACATGAGATCTCTCCATATTATTTCTTACAACTACATGTGAATCTGCAATTACCTCATTGCAAATTTTTAATTAAAATATGATTGCTTAAATAAACTATAAAATACCCCCAAAATCTTTTTAGACTGATAAGGAAGATAATAGATATTTATCCATAATACATTAAGTAAAAACATGAGGATATATAAGAGAAACTTACCATTATAAGGAAAAGGGAATATATAGACCAGCTCTGGCTAGGACCATCAAAGAACTGGTAACAATTTCTCAGTTGTCTCTGGGGAGGGAACCAGGGAAGAGAGAGGGGAGGGAGAACACATTTCACAGAAGTGTAATCTTTGGATATTTTTAATTTGGGGTCATGAGCAGATATTACCTCCCAAAGAAATAAATACATTTTAAATAAAAATATGTTGTTCCTAAATGAAAATCAGTCAGGCTGAACAATGAAACATATGCATGCACACATACAGAAAACCAATCAGCCAACATGTATTTTTTTAACTGTCCTCTAAGAGATTTGCATGGATACAGGATATGAAAGACTTACAATAATGTGAAAGAGGCAATATCAATATCAAGTCAGGGAGAAATGTTGTACAAAGGGAGAAATAACCCAAACCCTATATGGCTGCTATTCCAATCACCAACAGAGTGTGAGCCAAGCAGCAAGGGCTATGAATAGAGTTGGGGGAGATCTTAAAGAGTTGAGGTGGAAGGTTTCCCTTAACAGGTGGAATGACTTTGACCTTGAAGTTCAGAAAGAATTTGAACAAGAGGGGACCAATTTAAAGATAGCTGGATGAACTAATAACAGAACTGATAATTGATATTTTCATAATGTTCTAGAAAGTGTCAAGTATGTTCAAATTATTAGAGGGCTAATACAAGCCCCCTGAAATGACCATCAAAATTTGCAGATGTGCAAACTAAAGAAGAGAGGAACTCAATGATGTTCCTAATGTCTCAGATCTCTTAAGTGAAAGAATAGAAGGTAGGGGTCCTGCCAGCTAGATTCACTCATTCTACCCCATCTCCAAAAACAGAACTACAGATGGCCAATATAGTAAAGATGCATCAAGCTTTATGTCTAGTCTTGTCAAAAGCAGCTCTACTACCAGAGAAGAAAATGTTCACCTGGAAAACTGAAAATAGCCAAATCTTTTGTTTGGTTCTAGATGCATCAATAAGGAAGAAGGATTTAAAAACAGCTTCTACTGAGTCTTTACCATGTGCCAACCATTGTGCTGAATGCTTTTCATAAATTTGCTTATTTTACCCTCACAATAATCATTTGATGTCAATATATTTAACCCTGATTTTGCAGAAAAGAACCCTGGAGAATAAATAGCATGACCCAGGTCACAAAGCCACAACATGACCAAGTTAAGATGTAACCCAGACTGGTCTGTTTCAACACCCAATGCTATTTCCACATCATTGGGTATCATGTTTTGCTGAGACTCCCAAAACATCACTCTGAATTTTCTAAATGCAATGGTATATTTTCAAAACAAACAAATAAATGTCTGGCCTGGAGTTTTAAGAATACTTATTTAAAATAGTAGTTATGTCATGTATTTATTTACTATTTTCTATTTTGTCTTTCAATCTTTATAACCATTTAGTAAATGAAGAACACAAGGCTAATGTGTTCTTCTGCTCATTAATTAGAATCTGCTTTGTCCCCTTACAATTGCAGATATATAAACATCAGAGCTGGGAGGAGGATCCTAAGATATAGACTATCTCATCTAACCTGGTCATTGTATGAATGAGAAAACAGATACCAAGAGAAGTAGAAGGACTTCTTCAGTTTTCCACAGTTGATTAGTGAAACACATGGGACCAGCACTCATGTCCCCCAAGAAGCAATCTTCTATTGCTTCTTATTAGCAGTAATTCTCAGCCCTGTGAAGAGAATTACTGCTAGCAAGAAGCAATAGAAAATCAAATCAAACCCTGAAACATAAGGTCTCCACCAGGCTGGTCTGTTAAGGGAGCAAAAAAAGGAGAGGATGGAGGAAGAACTATTTAAGCAGGAACCTCAACAACAATTGGGCTTTACATATCACCACAGACAAAAATCAATCTCCATTCACCTCCTCAAACTAAATCAGATACCTCAAAGGGACACACATAAACACACATACCACCATCTATGAAAACAAACCCCAAAAAAATCAATTCCATGTTACGCATTTGGACCTTGGGAAATATATTACCCCGCTGCAATGGTGATTTTGATTTGGTTAAAAATAAGACTTTTAAAAGTGGGTATTTGCCAGACTGAGACACAAAATTATATAATCTTATAGCTAGCAGGGAGTACAGACCTCATTTAACCCAGTTCTTCATTTTGCAAATAAAGAAACTAGGACTCAGAACAGAACAAGCATTCCCATGTTGATCATTTTCTATTGAGATCAGGAGTAAAAGTCAGGCCAGCTAATTTTTGGTCGATAAGAGCACAGACGTTGGAAGCAAACGAGCCTGTGTCCCAATCCTGCCTCGATCACTGCTACCTGCATGACTGTAGCAGACACATTTGTTGACTAACTTAAACCTATTGTTAATCCCTACATCCCTTTCCTGCCTCTCTATGGAACCAGAGAAAGCCGAATACAACTGAGCCTTAATTACCCTGCACAGAGCCACTTAGACATAGACATAGATTTTTTTCAATAAAAGTTATACCAGTGTGCCTGTTCCTCCTGCCTCCTCTTCAGCCTCTTCCACCTCTTCCACCTTTGCCACCCCAAGAGAGATCAACCCTTCTGTTTCTCCTCCTCCTCAGCCTACTCAACATGAAGATGATGAGGATGAAGACTTTTATGATTACTTACTTTCACCTAATGAACAGAAAATATATTTTCTCTGATTTTCTTAAGAACATTTTATTTTCTACCTTTATTGTAAAAATACAGTATATAATATATGTAACACACCAAGTATATGTTAGTCATCCACAAGGCTTTCAGTCAACAGTAGGCTGTTAGTAGTTAAGTTTTGGGGGAGTAAAAAATTTATATGTGGAAGTTTTACTGTGCAAAGGGTTGGCTCCTAACCCCCATGTTGTTCAAGGGTCTGCTGTACTCATTTCTCCCAGCCTCCCTTGCAGCTAGGGGTAATCATGTCACACAAGTCTGGCCTATGAGATCTAAATGGAAATCAGCCTGAGTTTTCCGGAAAGACTTTCACTTTTTGTAATAATAGAGATACATGTAATTAGCGCTATCTCGATCCTCTTGCTTCTTCCCTGAACACAAACTTGCTTCCTGAAGCAAACACTTCAGGTCATAACCATCTTGTAAGCATGAGTATACAAGCACAAATTCAAAAGCCAACAGACTGAGGATGGCAGAGGGAAGCACAGCAGAATGATAAAACTTAGGTCCTTAACGGCATCATTGAAGTGGAATCCTCACCTACAGTACCACCAGTATATTTGTTGCAGAAAAAAAAAAAAAAAAACAAAAAACAAAAAAACAAAACAACAACAACAACAACAAAACCCAACTATTTGTTTAAACCAACATTTGTTGGTTTTCTATTCATTGCAGCCAAAAATAAACTGATATAGTTACCTTAGACAAATTAGTGCCTCTAACCCTCAGTTGTCATACCTATAAAATGAAGAACAACCATACATACATCATCAGCCTACTGTCCCTTCATGAATTCAGTTTGTATTAACTGAGCACCTATTATGTGGTAGATACTGTTCTGGGAGTTGGGGATATTGTGGTTTAAAAAAAAAAAAAGGTTCCCATGATAGTGAAGCAGACTTTCTAATCTTGGAAGACAAACAATAAACAAATAGACATAAAAAGTGTCATGTATTGTGAAGACTAAGGAAAAAAATGCATGTGAAGGGCTGGGCGCAGTGCTTGTCACAGAGTGAAGGTCAAAATAGCAACTGCTACTATTATCACTCTTGTTAGCATTTAGCAAATGCCATTTAAATTCTTATGTTTTCCCCAAACCCATATACATATGATTTATTAGAAATATGGGGATCTCAAGTCATCTTAAGATGTCAGGAGGAATCCTTGCACTCTGACCTGCTTTTTAAGTTTTTCCTCTCAAGTTGAGAACATTCTCTTTTAGACTGTGGAGCTCCAAGGTTCACATACCTTTAGATTTTTCCAGTTCACCAGGACTTTTTCTGATTGATCAAACCAGAAAGACTAAAGTGGCTGGAACGGAAGAAGGAAGTTGGACAGGAATGGGAATTTGCTACAGGTAGCTGCCCTGTCTTCAGCTAAGGACCTGACAGGACTTTGTCTGGAGCAGTTAACCCATGTTAGTGGCCACTTCTCTCTGGAAATTGCCAGGAGGCACCTGAGATTAGACAATAGAGTCCAAAATGCCTTTGTTTTTTCAGATGTCATTTCACTAAGAAACTAATTTCATGTGTGGAAATTACAGAGCAATAGAATAGAGGGTTGGGCTTTGAAATGTCTTGGAAATAGTATTGGATTAGTCCAGGCTCTGGTCTTGAGTTCTGAATCCAACTATTATTTTCTGTGTGACCCCCAAACAATCTCCTCCCTACTCTGGACCCTAGTTTCTTCATCAATACAAGGATGGAGCTGGTCTAGGCCATGCCTAGGGGTCCTTTTATCTCTGACATCCTGTCATTCTCTTTTTTTCAAATCATCTTTTGTGGTGAGATTCCCTCTTCCCAGCAGCTGGAACAGGGGTGCCTCTCTCAGCATATTTGCTAATGCCCAGCCGCCAGAGGAAAAAATTGCTGACTGACGCTCTGGCTGCCTCTGTGTTGTTAAACACCTACTTACAGCTCTAATCGGCTGGTTTTCATGCCCAGGAGATGGGGATTGATTGCTGACATTGACCTGGCAAGGAGACGATCCTGCAATCACCAGCCAAAGCAACTTAGGCATGCAGGCTGGGAATCTGGCAAATGATACTGTAGAGGGGAAACGATGGGGAGAAGAGAGAGAGCATGCAGTGGTTAAGAACATTGCTTGTGAAGTCAGGCAGATCTGGGTATCATTTCTTTCCTTGTCATTTTCCAGCTGTGTAAACTTGGGCATGTTACCTTTACGCAGCAGTTGACTCTACCACCCTGTCTCGGTGAATGAATCCTGGTTGGTCCAAATGCAATGTTAATCTTTTCTGTTTACCAGTGATTGCTTGAGAATGAACATGTGACCCAATCCTGGCCATTGAGACCTGAGAAGAGTATTTCTAGGTTAACTGCCTGGAAAGTTTTCTGTGATTGGTAAATAAGGCTACCACAAGCCTCTTGGTCATTAGGATCGTCATGCTAATTTAAAGCATCCTGTGACTGTAAAGGAAAACCCTACTGATAGCATGGCAGAACAAAAGGATAGAAGGAAATGACATCTGTGATGATGTCATTAAGCTGCCAAATTCTTCAACCCTGAAGCTGCCCAGATCGCTTGCTGTTGCTTGATGAAAAAAATCAATCCCTAGTACTTAAACTACGTTTAGTGGGTTTTCTGTTAATTGTAGCCAAAAGCCTTCTGAGAGTAGCAGTCATAATAATTGTTGTTATAATTGCTAGAATTCCACTGTCCAGAATAGTGTAAAAATCAAAAATAGTTAGTTAGTTAGAAGAACTGAGCTCAAATCCTAGTAACTCCCTTTAACACACTGTACTTCAGTCTCCTGACAACTAAAATACAGATCTACCTCTGAAAATGCCTTGAAAAGTCATATAAAGACCTACATAATCTTAGAGAAATATTATTACTACCCACTCTGCAATTGGTAGTCTCTAGTGAAAGTACTGGTAGTTGAGAGTCAGCAGATCAGTTTCTCATTCTGGTCCTGACATTAATTTCCTTTGCAACATTGGACAAGTCCCTTGCCTTCTCTGGGCCTTAGTTTATCTATCTGTAAAATTGAGGTCCTGGACCGGCTTAAATCTAAGATCAGTCTTCGAAGTGATATTCTATGAATCAAAATGATATCATCGTTTCTTTCATAAACAGCCCCCCAAATAATTATTGTTGGCAGAGGTCACAGCAAACTTAGGAAAAAGCCACTGTAAATATCCTCTGAGTGCTGTGTGTTGTATTTCCTGCTGGTGCACTATCGTTAGCTCTCATGCACAGACAGTCCTACTGTGTGCAAGATCCCACTTGACTCTCCTCTCAGCATTAGGTTAACAGTACCCTATCCTCGTGTCCCACTGTCCTGGGCAATTTCCCCAGCATCTCAACCAACAAAGGAAACACTGCCTGCAAGATCCTAATTTTCTTCATGAAGAACATTTACTTAGGATACAAAGATACCGAAAGCAAGAATTCTCAAAATGAAATTATTTTGGCTTGATGCAGGGATTGTTTAAGAAAACAGACTAAAATTCCCATCCAAACCAACTCAGAAGTGTTTCCAAAATACTCACTGGAGTCCAAAATATGACTCCAGTCATAATACCAGATGGGATGGAAGTAGACGCTATTTTATCCACTTTCCAAGTAGACAAAGTAAATTTGCCTTGCGCCATTGCATGTAGACTGACAGAGAACCTGCTCATGTGTATACCGTATGGTCCTTTTAAAAGCCCTGTTATATGATCCTCCCAATAGCACTCAGAGGAAACAACACAAAGCAGGTGGCATGTGGCACATGGGATAAGATCTAGGCTTTGGAAAGAATGACACCTGGAGCCAAAATCTTGCTCTGCCCTCTTCATTCTTTTTCTTTCTTTCCCCATGTGTGTACTACACACCTTTTATGTGCTAGGGACCGTTACAGGCTTAAACATCACTCTCCAGCACACATATATAGTCCCTTCCCAATCAGTCCCAGAACCTAAAATGTGTGTGCAGTTGGTGGAGCAAACCTATCCCTAGGCCAAAGGGATGAATTGTGCTGGTCTAAGACAGTCATCGTATCCCTCCCATTCTTTGATTATTATGGGTCTACTAGAAAGCTTGTGTTCCAGGTGGAGTCTTAAAGATTATACAAACATGTGATTATTCACTAGAAGCACCCAGGGCTCAAGTTTATTATAGCCAAAGGATACACAGTAGAACCCACAAGGGGAAAAGACACAAGGTGGAATCTAGAGAAATCCATGCACAGGCTTCATTATGCTGTCACCACCTGGTGAAGGGACACATCATTGTTTCCTATTCCAGCAGCAAAAAAATAAATAAAACTAAAAATGCAGTACCATATGTGCAATGTTTCTGCCTAGGGAAGCCCATTTGAAACTCAGAATCCAAGGTTCTTATTGGGAAGTGGTCATATTAGCGCCCTGTACCTAGCACATATCAAAATTCTAGATTCTCAAAAGGAAAGCAGTGTTCAGCATAAATCATCTTATTTGTATAGTCTAGGATCCAGAAACCACCTTCATTTGTTGGGAATGGGTCAAACACCAAGTTTTCAGACGCCAGCCAAGGACCAATCTTACGTGCAGGTTCTTCTAAAGGTAATAGCCTTTCACCAGCTATGCTAACTCTTTCCCGTAATGTGACTCAGTCCTGATCAATGAGATATAAATAAAAATCTGTTGGAGACTTTCTTTCTGGAAAAATAACATATCCATGAGGGAAAAAAAGGTTTTTTTCTCTGTCCTTTTATTTCCTGCTTATTGGGATGATGAATAAAAATATAATACCTGGAGCCAAAGCATCAATCTTGCAACAATGAGGGGACAAGCATGAGGATGAAAATACAACACACTGAGTATGGCCAAAAAGGAAGGGAGAGTGTCTGGGTCCTTAAACTAATACCAACAGCCAGTCATCTTCACATTTTATGTCTCATGAGGGAAACAAGCAGCATAGGTTTAGGACACTGCTAGTAAAATCTATTACTTGCAGCTATATTCACTCCTAAATGATAGAACAATCCAGAAAAACAGCAATGGTTCTTTTCTTATGAAGCTTCCAGTCTAGTAGGGAGACAGATGATCATATAATTACACTGAGTGCATCATGGCCAACTGAGACAAGTGCTCTGAAGGAAAGGAATTAAGTCCTATAGGAGCATGCAAACAGGAGCCTGATCTAAACTGGTTAAATGGATAGTTTCATTAAAGTTATCTATTTCCACACAATCAATTGCCCCATAACTTAATAGCTTAAAACAACCATTTTATTTTGATTACAATTTTGTGAGTCAGAAATTCTGGAAAGTCTCAGCTGGGAATTCTCTCTTGGGTTCTCTAATGGTGTGAGGCTGCAGTTACCTGAAGGTTTGACTGAACTGAGTGTTTAAAATGGCTTACCCACCATAACAGTGTGGATGCTGGCTGTCAATCAAGAGCTTGGCTGGCTGCGAACCAGAAAACCTACAAAAAGTACCTCCAGCATGGGGTCTTAGGAAAGCTGGCATTCCTGTGAGGCAGCTCAGGTCTCCGAGCACAACTCTTCTGATGAACAAGGTAGAAACTGAACAGCATCTTGTAATCCAGCCTCAAAAGTTATGTAGCCTCGCTTTCACCACATCCTTGGTCAAAGCAGTCATAAACCTGTCTAGATTGAAGAGCAGGAATACAGACCCTTCCTCTCGATAGAAAGAGTGGCAGAGAATTATAGACCTATTTTAAAACCTCTGTAAGTTTCCCTTAGGTGATGACAGTTGAAAAAATATCTGGAGAATAAGGGATTAACCAAGCAGAGGAGAGAGGGGAACATTGCATCTACAGAGAAGAGCTACTTCCAGGAAAGACCCAGTAATGGACAAAGCACAGCATATTGGAGAATAAAGAGAAGGCCAGTTTGGTGGGTGCAGAAAGTGAAGTGTGAGGGATGGGTTGGGAGGGCATTGGCTGGAAGGGCATCCATGCTGGGCCTTATAGGCTGTGGTAAATATTTGACTCTGTATCCTAAGAGTCAGTATTTAATACCTGAGTGACCATGAATAGGTCACTTGACCTGAATGTTACTTTTTTTTAATCTCTTAAATAAGGGTAGGTAATGATCATACCTAACTTATAAATCTGTCATAAGGTTTAATGAGGTAACATCTATGTAGTAAGGTTCAATAAATGGCAGTTGCGGTTGTTGTTGTGGATGAAAATACGTTTTATCATATTTTTATTATATTACTAAATAGGACATCCATTTTGCAGATAGGAAACTGAGGTCCAGAGAGTTTAAGTGGTTCAGAATAGTTAAAAAGCAAGCAGGTGGCATGGATTGAAGTCGTATTAGCCCCTTGTAAAGTGTTCTTTCTTCCTTTCTCCTCCCATCAAAGAGTATCAGGGGCAGGCACAGAGGCTAGAGTAGGGACTAAGGAGAGAGGACTCAAAAGCTGAGCTGTGCATTCATTCATTGACACCTTCTATATTTTCAGAGGACATTTCCTAGAAGCAGCTATGGATTTTACAAATTCTATTAGCAGACTGAGGCCTGAGTCTGTGCAAGCTGAGGGGTCAGGAAACTTGTCTACCTGCAAGCAACCCAGAAGTAATGTGTTAAAGGGCAAGTGCATTGACTTTGCCTTCAGAGAGACTCTAGCTCAAAACATACTGGCTCTGTAGCCTTGAGCAATTCACTGAACCCCATTGTGCCTCAGCTATCCCATCTCTAAAATGGGAAAAACACCTACTTATAGTGAGAATAAGACAGAAAATGTATGTAAAACATTGAGAGCTTTAACAGTACCCAGTATATGTCTCCCCTCCCATTCAGGGGTCTAACCCTCAAAACATTAATATAACACCGATTCATCCAAACAGATTTCATCATCACCAAGGACAATACAAAGGTGAATCACACATTGGCTGGTGTCTATGCTGGTCTAGAAATCCACCTAGCAGGTTCCAGACAAAATCTTTCCATGTCTGTTCCCTCTGCACATAACCTCTTCCTTCAGATCCTTGCACAGATGGCTCTTTACTTCATTCAGGTCTCTACTCAAATAAGGTGGAGTAGGGAGAAGAAAGTCTTGATGAGATAGGGTCTCATAATATGTGGGATTTGGTAATATGGAGGTCAGGCAGGGGGCACTTCAAGTGAAAAAACAGTGAGAATTGAAGCTCAAAGGTAGGAAAAATGGTAATATGATTAGGCTCTGTGTCCCCACCCCAATCTCATCTTGAATGTGATTCCCCAGGTGTTGAGGGAAAGACCTGGTGGGAGGAGACTGGATCATGTGGGTGGTTTCCCCCATGCTGTTTTCATGATAGTGAGGGAGTTCTCATGAGATATGGTGGTTTTATAAACGGTAGTTTCCCCCGGGCTTTTCTCTTCTCTCTTCCGCCACCTTGTGAAGAAGGTGCCTGCTTCTTCCACCATGAATGTGTTTCCTGAGGCCTCCCCAGCCATGTAGAAGTGTGAGTCAATTAAACCTCTTTCCTTTATAAATTTCCCAGTCTCAGATGTCTTTACAGCAGTGTGAAAAGAGACTAATACTGTAAATTGATACCAAGGTAGTGGGGCACTGCTATAGAGAGAATTTGAAAATGTAGAAGCCACTTTGGAATTGGGTAACAGGCAGAGGTTGAAACACTTTGGAGAGCTCAGAAGACAGAAAGATGTGGAAAGTTTAGAGTTTCTTAGAGACTCGTTGAATGGCTTTGACCGAAATATTGATAGTGATAGGAACAATGAAGTCCAGGCTGAGATGGTCTCAGATGGAGATGAGGAACTTACTGGGAACTGAAATAAAGGTCACTCATGCTATGCTTTAGCAAAGATACTGGCAGCATTTTGCCCCTACCCTAGAAATCTGTGAAACTTTGAACTTGAGAGAGATGATTTAGGGTATCTGGAGGAAGACATTTCTCAGCAGCAAAGCATTCAAGATGTGACCTGGAGTATTCTGAAAGCATTCGGTCTTATGCATTCACAAAGAGATGGTTTGAAATTGGAGCATATGTTTAAAAGAGAACCAGATCATAAAAGTTCGGAAAATTTGCAGCCTGACAATGCAATAGAAAACAAAAACCCATTTTCTGGGGAGAAATTCAAGCTTGCTATAGAAATTTGCATAAGTAACAAGGAGGGAGCCAAATTTTAACTGCCAAGACAATGAGAAAAATGTCTCCAGAGCATGACAGAGATCTTGGTGGTAGCCTCTCCCATCACAGGCTTGGAGGCCTAGAAGGAAATATAGTTTCGTGGGCCCCACTCAGTGACTCCCACTGCTCTGTGCAGCCTTGAGACATGGTGCCCTGTGTCCCAGCCACTTCAGCTCTAGTTGTGGCTAAAAGCAGCCAAGGTACAGCTGGGGCAGTTCCTTCAGAGGGTGCAAACCCCAAGCCTTGACAACTTCCACATGGTATTGGGCCTGCTAGTGCACAGAAGTCAAGAATTGAGGTTTGAGAACCTCTTCCTCTACATTCAGAGGTTGTATGGAAATGCCTGGATGTCCAGGCAGAAGTCTGCTGCAGGGGCAGAGCCCTCATGAAGAACCTCTGCTAGGGCAGTGCAAAGGGGAAATGTGTGGTTGGATCCCCTACAGAGTCCCCACTGGAGCACTGCCTAGTGGAGCTGTGAGAAGAGAGCCTCCACCATACTCCAGACACCAGAATGGTGGACCCACCAACAGTTTGCATCATGCACCTGGAAAAGCTATAGGCACTGAACACCAGCCCGTGAAGGAGCTGCCTAAGGTCATGGGGCCCACCCCTTGTATCAGCATGCCCTGGATATAAGACATGGAGTCACAGGAGATTATTTTGGAGCTTTAAGATTTAATTACTGCCCCACTAGATTTAGGACTTGCATGTGGCCTCTAGCCCCTTTGTTTTGGTCAATTTTTCCCACTTGGAATGGAAGCATTTATCCAGTGCCCATACCCCCATTGTATCTTGGAAGTAATTAACTTGTTTTAGATTTTACAGGATCATAGATGGAAGGGAGTTGCTTCATCTCAAATGAGACATTGGACTTGGACTTTTGGGTTAATGTTACAATAAATTAAGACTTTGGGGGACTGTTGGGAAGGCATGATTGGTTTCGAAATGTGAAAGAAACATGAGATTTGGGAGGGGCCGGGGCAGATCGATATAGTTAGGCTTTGTATCCCTACCCAAATCTCATCTTGAAATGTAATCCCCAGGTGTTGAGGGAGAGCCCTTGTGGGAGGTGATTGAATCATGGGGGCAGTTTACCCCACGCTGTTCTTGTAATAGTGAGTTAGTTCTCATAAGATCTGATGGTTTTATAAATGGCAGTTTCCCCTGAGCTTTTCATTTTCTTTCCTACTGCCTCATGAAGAAAGTAGCTGCTTACCCTTCTGCCATGCTTGTAAGTTTCCTGAGGCCTCCTAGACATGCTTCCTGTTAAACTGGCAGAACATGGAGTAAATTAAACTTCTTTCCTTTATAATTACCCAGTCTCTGGTAGTGTTCTTTATAACAGTATGAAAACTAACTAATACAAGCAGGGACCCTATTCTGAAACATGGTGGACAGTTCATCAACTAAGGTAAGAGGAAAGATGGGAAGGTACAATGGGAATGGAACACTGCCCCAAATGAGGCCTGGAATGTCATTTTAAACATTAATGAGTATTAATACAATAGAGTCCAAGTCCCTGACCATCAATCAAATGATCAACTGATTGACAAATATATCTATTTCTACATTTATTTTTTATTGATACATATTTGTACATATTTATGGGGTACATGTGATATTTTACACATGCATAGAATGTGTAATGATCAAGTCAGGGGATTTAGGATATCCATTGCCTTTAGCATTTATCATTTCTTTGTGCTGGAAACATTTCAAATTTTTTCTTCTAGCTATTATTTATTCATTTATATACCATACCTCCTTCCCTCTTTCTGTCCTCACCCTGCATCTGCTGTGTCCCTGAACTCTTTCACACATATACCCACAAAGGACCACCTGCTCAACTGTTCTGTTATAAGCCTGGGGACTCACTTGGCAGCTGAGAGATGAGACACAGCCTTAGAAAGCCCATCAGTACTAAAAATCAGAGCTGGCAGACAATTTATAGGAACATAACTTAGGTGCCACAGAGTTGAGTGTATGAGATGCCCATTGGTTGATTCAGAGAAAAGGGAATGAGAGGAGAAGGAGCTGGAAGAATCTCCAAAACTCCTAGTTTCCCTGGGGTGAAAAAATGACTGCCAAAATTATTCTTCATGGGCCACCCTTCGGGGTAGGCAGAGCAAAGAAAGCCATATGAGCTAAAACTCAGGGGTCCATCCCTTGAAGCCCACAAATTTCCCCAAGCCCCTCCTGGTTCTGTCACAGCACTTCTCTGGTTAGAAATGCAGGCATCTTTAGGATTCCAGTGTTAAAATGCAAATTGCTCTAGGGAGAATCCAACATTAAGCCATTATCAACTATTAGCACTTCTACAGGGATTAGAATCACAAAACCAGAGACTGTCAGCAGGACAGGAAGGGATTTTTTTAGATTAGTTTATGAGATAATTTACTAATACCTGGGGCATTAGAACGTATATCCTCAGGGGAGAAAAGTCAGCCCGTACTCTGGATCTGCCTCGTCTATCTATCACTCTTCCTTCCCACTAAAATATTCATGCCTTCATTCAACAACCATGTATTGAGCGTTATTCTAGGCACTAGTGACATAGAGTGACCAAAGTAGGGAATGTCTTGACATCCTAGTGGAAAAGTTCGACAGTTATAAAGGAACCCTCCAGTGTTTGATTCCTCGTTCTTAGTCTTTGTGCACACATTCCTGCAGTACATGCCCAACCTCACCCACATGGCTGCTTCCCTTTTCAGAGAACCCACTGCATTATGCAAAGATTCTCACAGTTTAGTTTAACTGCACACTAATTATTTGTGTATTTGTTCTGCTTTCCCATCCAGACTGTAAATTCCTGGAGGACAGAGATAGCCTCATACCTTTTTGTAACCCTTACAAAGCCAAGCCCAAGATAAAATACGCAAGAGGAATTTAAGGACTTGACAATCCTTAGGCCCACAGCTGTTTTTTTCTTACCACTAAACTAGCATTGAGTCGACACTCTATAGACATTTTTTGAATATACAAATATTAGTTGATTTATATGCAAAGAAAGTATTCCAGGTGGGAAATCCTGAGGAAATGATCAGGACACATAAATGGACAGCATTTGGACAATAGACATTTGAGACTAGTACCAGGATGAGAAAGAGCAGGTACAAGAAAAGGACAGGAAGGGAAAGACCAAGTCTTACCTTATAATTTTTTTAATGCTAAAAGCTTAGGTATGAAGTGAGCTAAAATGCCTTCTAACGTGGTATTCAGTGACTAAATAATTCATCATTTGATTAATCTGACTTGTTGCCTGGTTTATTGCAACATATACTGAGAACCCTAAATTCCAAGCACTCTGTTAGGCTCTGGAGAGGATTGAATTCAGACAAGAATTCAACTCAAACTCTCCATTTGGGCAGATTGTGTGAGACCACTACATTATGATTCCGAAGGTCTCTTCTCTTGGTGCCCAGAGGGGAGGGAACAGATGAACATCTACAGTTCTGAATAGTAATGACTTCCAACCCTTTTGTCACAGACTGGAAATACTCAATGCCACAGGACTGAAGATGGAAGTGCTCTTGGTGAAGTGGTAAGATGAGACCTCTTAACCTCCTTAGTGCCCTGGGCCTGACTGGTTAGTTCAATCATGCCTTCATGTACTCATTTATTTTATAACTGGATCTGAAACCCCTACCCATTACCTGCCTGAATCTGAAAGTGGAAAACTTGGGTTTCATTCCAAGCTCTTCTCCTTACTGATGCTGTGAACTCAGGCAACTAATTAAGTAACAGTGCCTCCGTCTTCTCGGATATAAATTGAGGATAATGATATTGTCTACATCCTAGAATTATTCTGAGGATTACATAAGTTGTTCATGAAAAACAATTATTTCTGGTACATGGCATATAATTAATAATACTTTTCTATATGTATAATTTGTTCTGGGAAGGTATCCCTGTCCTCCCAGAACTTGCTGTCTAATGAAGGAGATAAGTAATTACAAGACAATGAGATAAGAGATGTAGTGGGATAAAGAAAGGGATAAAATGAGAAGGTACAGGCAAAACCCTGAAGTCATAATGGGGAGGTCAAGGAAAGTTTCTAGGAGAATGTGAAGAGTGAAATGAGACATAAAAGATCCACCCATCAAAGAGTAGATCAGCCCAGAATTAAAAATCTCCAGTGTCAGAAAAAGGTACAATCTGTGGGGAAACTGAAACTTCGATATGGCAACAAAACCAGAAGAGAAGATAATAACAATAATAGCCTGGAAGCGGTAAAGCAAAAAGAAAAGTGATAAATTCATTAGTAGACTCAAGAAAGCAGAATCCTAAGGTAGTGGTGAAGAAATGAATAAATGAATGAGTAAGCCATTCAGTAGACACTGAAAAAACACTCAGAGATTGGTGGTACCAGGACCTCCAGAAGCAAGCAAAGTTAGAGCTGAACACAAGAGGATAGGTTGTGAGTAAATTTAGGTAGTAGCAGAAACTGGCAAAATATTGATAAGTATTTAATTGGGTTTTATACTCTTCTCTCTACTTTGATGTATGTTTAAAACCTTTCTTAATAAAATGTTTTGAAAGAGAAAAGTTAGGCCTCCAGATGTCTTCCCCCAATCTATATAGTTGCAAAATTGCCCCTAGCCAACTTTGACAGAAAACTGAAAGTTTATTCTGAAGAATGAATAAACCAAAGATCTCCGAATAGGAAGGTATTGGGAAGAGTTTAAGAGGAGGGTATTACACAAGCAACAAGGGCCTAAGAGAGTAGTAATATCCTGACTGCTGAGGCTCCTGTTTTCTCTGATTGGACTACCAAAATAATGACAGCAAAATCCCTCAGACAAGATCTTACCTGAAGAATCTAACCAGCTCAAGGATAAAACACTCAAAGACGCCAACATTAGGACTTCTCTCATAAAATAGTTCAATCTGAGCGATCATTAAAAAGTCAGGAAACAACAGATTCTGGAGAGGATGTGGAGAAATAGGAACACTTTTCCACTGTTGCTAGGAGTGTAAATTAGTTCAACCATTGTGGAAGACAGTGTGGTGATTCCTCAAGGATCTGGAACCAGAAATACCATTTGACTTACCAATCCCATTACTGGGTATATACCCAAAGGATTATAAATCATTCTACTCTAAAGAAACATACACATGTATGTTTACTGTAGCACTATTCACAATAGCGAAGACTTGGAACCAACCCAAATGCCCATCAATGATAGACTGGATAAAGAAAATGTGGCATTATACACCATGAAATACTATGCAGCCACAAAAAAGGATGAGTTCATGTCATTTGCAGGAATATCGATAGAGCTGGAAACCATCATTCTCAGCAAACTAACACAGGAACAGAAAACCAAACACTGCATGTTCTCACTCATAAGTGGGAGTTGAACAATGAGAACACATGGACAAAGGGAGGGGAACATCACACACCTGGGTCTGTTGGGGGGTGGGGGGCTAGGGGAGGGATAGCATTAGAAGAAATACCTAATGCAGATGTCGGGTTGATAGGTGCAGCAAACCACCATGGCACGTGTATACGTATGTAACAAACCTGCATGTTCTACACACGTATCCCAGAACTTAAAGAATAATTTTTAAAAAGAAAAGACAAATAAAGGATTGAGCTGATCCTGGAATGAGCCCAATATTGGGTGAAATGGGAATTCTAGGCAGAAAAATCTTCAAAAGCAAATGCCCAAGACATGAAAGAGCATGAAAGATTCAAGGACTTATGCATGAGTCAACATTGATTCATCATGAGATACAAAAGCAGAATTAGTGACAAGTGACCCTGGAGGAGAAATCAAGGCCAGACAAGGCTAAGGAATTAGATGTATTTAGTGGTTTTTTGTTTTTGTTTTTGTTTTTGTTTGTTTTGTTCTTTGTGTGTAGGATGTAGACAAGTGAAGACTATTACAGACTTTTCATCAAATGCATTTTTTAGAATGATGACTGGCTTCAGTTTGGAGGGTGGACTGGAGGGCTAGGCAGCAGAAAGGAAACCAGGACAGTCAGCTTGGTCCATGTGGCAGGGAGGAAGTAGAGACAGTACATGCAGAGAAGGAAAGTCAATCAAGAGGCATGTAAGACATAGAGCCTAAACATGTAGAAGGCTGTTGGATGTGGAAGATGACGAGTGAAGAGTCTAAGACAGTATCCAAGTATCCAGCTTGTGTTATATGTACTTGCAATTGAAGGTCTCTCTCTAGACCTTCTATATCATAGTTTTCTAACTTCAGGTCATAACCCATTAGTAGGTTGTGAAGTCAACTTACCGGATTGGAGCCAACATTAAAAACAAGAAAATAGGAAAATAAATAAATAAAATATAATAGTCCAATCTGATAACTTTAAAATGGAAACACACATGTACGTAAAGCTTCCAATTAGCTTCTTAGTTGTCATCCTTAACAATGAACAGAGCACCAAAGAGGATTAGATATCTGAGGAGAGACCCTAAAATGAATGGAACACAACAAGATAGCAAACAAACAAATAGAAAAAAAGCAAGTTGGTGAAACAAATACTATGCAGGAAGATGAAAACCTCAAAAGACAACTGTCATGAATATTCTCAGAGACAGAAGAAGAGATATTGTATCTATAAGTAAAAATATGAAGATATGAAAGGAGTAATTGAAAACATGAAGGAATTCTTCAAAGTTAAAGATTTGATAGGATTAAAATAAAGCTAAACAAAGGGTTGAAGGAGGAAGCTGAAGACATCTCCCAAACACGAGAGCAAAAAGACGAAAAACAAAAAGTGGGCAATAGATAAGAAAATATGAAAAAGATAGAGAATTCACCCAGAAAAATCTGTATAATGGGGGTTCTAATGAGAGAGAAAAGAGAAAATGGTGAAAAGAAAATTATCAAAGAAATAATTCAAAATAATTTTCCATAACCAAAGAACCTGATTTCCAGATGGAAAGACCCACTAAAAAGCCCAACATAAGGGATTAAAAACAGGGCTAAGCCAACGCACATCAGTTAAAATTCTGGAATGCTGGAATAAAGAAAAGTTTTGAAGATTCCACAAAAGAAAAAAAAAAAACAGCTTACATACTAATGATCAATAAGCGGATAGGCTTCAGGCTTATCAATGGCAATACTAGAAGCTTGAATAAAATGCAATTATGCCTTCAAAATCCTAAGGAAAAATAACTTCTAACCCAGAATTCTATACCCAATCAAAAAACCAATAGAACGTAGAGACAAACTGGAGATATTTTCAGCTATGCAAATTACTTTAAAAGTTTTATCCTGTGCATTCTTTCTAAGAAAACTACTGAAAGAAGTGCTTTACTACAATAAGGAAGTAAAACAAGGAAGAGGAAAACATAAGATTCAATTCAGGAAAAATGAGAAGAAATTCTTCAGGATGAAGAAAAAGTGAGACCCCAGAATGAAAGTGGTATAGCAAACTCAGAAAGCAACAAATGCAGATTAAAGCAAGCTCCTGAGAGTGATATTTCCAAGAATATGTACTTGACAGAACACCTAACATGTCTGAATGTAATGAGAGGAGACTGACACACACGAGGGGGATTATGGCAGTTGGGGACAAATTTTGGAAAATTACATTTGAAAAACTTAAACAAATAAAACAAGAAGATAATTATTAACTTCACAGAAAACAAAAAGAGAGGAAAGGAAAAATAATCATGGTACTCTAGATGGCTCAACAAAGAATAGCATTTACATAACATAAACATACCCTATTCATGCAACAGAATATGCAGTAACTACATAGGAGGATAGAAGAATGGAAAGTGTATTTGTGTGAATTAAGGGAGGAGCTTTTTGGTGAAAGACAACTGACTTCTTATCTTTTATAGCGAGATATCAAAAGCTAAACTGAAAAAAATCACAGAGGCCCTATATGCATATCACTTATCGATAACTTTTTAATCTAAAAAATGTAAAATTATTAGGTATAGTGGTATGTTTTGATATTGACAATTATTTGACTCTCTAACCTTTGACAAAATATAAGAACTATACTAAAAGTAAAAAGAACAATTATGTTGTGGCCCATTAGTGGGTCACACTTCAATAATGAGAACTTACCTCATCCAATCCCTAATTATATTTTGCAGATAAAATATCTGAGACCCAAATGGGTAAAGAGACTTGCCCAGGATCACCCAGGGAGTTAGTGGCACTGACAGCTGTAAGTATTAGATCTTTTAATATTTCATAAACTTACAAAGTTTTTGTTTGTCTTACCCTGCCAATATGCCAAGTCTGCCCAAGCAGGCCTTGCAGCATCTGGGCTTCCATCTATCATTTTTGACTGAGTTTTGTAAGAACAAGCATCATGGAAGGAGACCTGCAAGTTGCTGCCAGAAGTTTATAATCATAAGACTAGGACCAATACATGCCAACCCCTTGCAGAATAGTTCAGCACCGTAGAAACTTACTCTTGACAATTTTCCCTGATTCCCTGACACTGCCCTCTCCCTTCCTCCCTTGCAGCTTTTAGTTATCACAGCTTTGGCTAACTGAGAATTTCACAGATGTGGACCTGCCTTTCTTCTTACAGTTTGATTTTTTTAAATAAAATATATCTTTATTATTTTACATTCAAACAATTATGTTTTCCTAGCCTCACATCTAATAGAGGAAAGAAAACAAACCAAACATCAGAAATAGAACATATAACAGCTCAGAAGACAGCAAAAAAATCAAATTTAAAGTAAGATTCAAACATAGTAGGGCTCTGTCTATTTAATTTAAAATAGGTTTTATAAGATTGACCAATAAAAAGAATTACCAAAAAAAAAAAAAAGGAAAGTTGTGAGAAAACAAGCACTCTCCCACACTATTCATTGGAATGCTAATCAAGGCAAACTTTGGAAGACAATATAGCAATAGCTATCAAAAATTAAAATTCACTTTCCTTTTGACTCAGCAGTTTCTTTGCTCGGAATTTACCCAAAAGTATGCCAAGATAAATGTACAAGGAAATTCACTGCAGCATCGTTTATAAAGCAACAATAAGAGAAAATAATAAAACAACCTACATGTCTATCAATGACAAACTGGTGAAATCATTAATTATTGTACATTTCTACAATGTAATTATGGGTAACCTTTAAAAAGAATGAGTTAGATATATCTTGCTGACATGGAAACATTTTTAAGATATACTGTTTAGCTTTAAAAAAAAAAAAAAGGCAAGATTCAGCACAGTATATTCCCATTTGTTTTATACACACACACATTTTTTTTTTTAGAAAGGTAGAATTGTCATCTTTGGAGAGAGAAACTAGGGCTCAAGAGGAAAGGTCAAACAGAGCTTTGCTTGATTTTATACCTTTTAGAAATTTTAAATTTTAGTCATATGCAAGGATAACTTTCATTTTTAAAAAAATAATGAATTCTAAGGACAGATAATTTATGAAAAGCAGTGAATAAACTCTGTCTCAGAGAAAGAAAATTATTTTCCCAGCTTTCGTCAAATAGTAATAGCAATCCCAGAACTAAAATGTGAAGCTCTTGCTTACTACGCTGGTGTGCTTTCCATGGCTTCCTCTCTCTGTTCCCTCATCTGTAAAACGGGACCATTTCTTTTCTCTCATATTTTGGAAGTTGTTAGGAAGTAATGCCTCTTGCCTGGTAGTGGTGTATGAGTTACTTTTTCAATAAATGGATGAATGAATGGGGAGAAATTAAGTAAGATAATGCTGTGAAATCATGAGGAAAATGTGAAAGTGCTCTGTTGAGATAAAGGATTGCTGTTTTGAAAGAGTTAATGCACTCTGCCTACCTGGGACTTGACTGTCTCACCCCTGAATCCCCACTGGGAAAGAAGGTGACTGTCCCAGTGACTTTTCCATCTAGTATGATGGATGAAAGGCCCATGAAGGAAGCAGCCACCAAAGGCTCTGCAGTGGCTCCTGTTGGCTTTCTGATCACATCGCAGCTGGCTGTCAAGTCCATGGCCAAGCGATTTATGGCGTCCCTGGGCAGGAGCAGCCTGTGCAAGGATACTGCTGCAGCAGCCCAGGGACAAGTGCCAAGTTCTCACTCTCCTTGAAGCTGGAACTCCTCCTCCTGTGAACTGGGAGGTCTCCCTGCATCAAAGCAGAAAGAATGCACTCTGGTGTACCCCCCTGGCCCAGCTTTCTTACCGTGATTCCACAGCTGCTGGTGCTGACTCTGTGGACAACCCTGGCTGGTGCAAGGCAGATACTTTTGCCAGATTCAGCTTTCCAAACCACTGACAGTAAGAAAAAAGCCATTTACTATCTCTGCCTTCACACTTCAGACATGTGTCTGGCTACTGCAGAATCTCAGGAAGAGCTAAACAAAGAACTCCCCATAATTCATTTAACCAACTGTAATACAGAAAGCTGCAGGTGGCAAGGGTGGTCAGGATAGCCTGTCAATCAAGAGTGGGAACTACGGACTAGAAAAGATCTTTTTCTAAATCCTGGCTCTGCTGCTTGTCAACAGTGTGACCTCTGGCAAGTTACTTAACCGCTATGTGCCTCAGTTTCCTCAACTATAAAATGATAGTCTTAGTAATAATACCTAGCTCAGAGGTTTATTGTCATAATTAAATCAAATAATCCACTTGAATAGGACTTTGCAAATTACTTTTAGTAGGGTATGCAGCAAAATGTGGATCCTCTTTACAGTAAGAGAAAAAGAGATCACCTCCAGTTCAAGAATCATAAAAGGGTTCTTGAAAGAGTGAGTCCTTTGGATGAGGGTAGTCAAAGGTGCTCAGTAGGAAGTGGATGATCAGAGATGAAGAAAGAACATTCCAGAAACAGGAAACACTGAAAAGGAATGCACAAGAAAACAAGGAAGATGCGTGTTTCAGTGTGGCTAGAATATGAGACAGTGTAGGAAAATTATTGAAGATAAAACAGAAAAGGGAAATTGACTGTGGGGCTCTAAGGCTAAGGAAGGAGAACCAATTTGACAACAGGAGCATCTAAGGTGTTTATTGTAAGCGGAGCTGCACTGGAGAAGGAGCCATTTGACAACACCTATCTTAGGACAGAGGAGAGAAGGGGCCACACGAGTTACACTACGACAGCAACAGTGTCGTTGGAACACTACTCCCCCACCAAATCACTCTTCTGGGCAAGACAGCAAACTGCCTACAGAAGCTTCTACGGAAAGGCAACTGTATTCAGTGGAAGAGCTTCTAAAATGCCCCAGATAATCTCTCAGTCTCCTTTATCATAAATGGGGAGCCTAAGGCTATAGCTCTCTTTCCTTCCCAAAATAATACGTACCATGACTGGATTTGTACATAATGAGTACTATACTGAGGGTCCTTGCAGAAAACTCCAAGGGCCACTCAAGTCCCTTCTCCCTGGGCTCTGTTTCCCCACTTAGTCAAAAACAAGTTTTAATTAGATGAATGTTAATCAACTGTCAGTCATTCTTGACCACCTTCATGATTATCTGCCACATACGTATACCCCATTTTTCACCTTTTTCTTCAAGTGAAACCACTTGTTTTTGCCTATGCTTAAATAAATATATTTGAAAAAAAGAAATCTTTCTACCACAGCCATAAATAAAAAACTTTTATTACATTCTCTAAAAGAAGATAAATACTGTAAAAGGTAAAGAAAAACTGCAACAAAAACAAAGCATCATGAAAATCTAGCTAGATGTCCTACTCTCCCTTTTCTAGGAGGAGAGATTGGCAAGTGTTAATGAGTTGACATAGAGAACCAAATTGAGACATTCTTCTCAAGTTAACTGCAATGATTAAAAGAGAATTGAAGAGGAAATACCTTTATCAAAAGGGATTCACTGTCATTTAACAGGGTACCACTTAAAATTTTTATAAGCCAGACTTACATGTTTTCACAACTTGGCAAACACTAAACTACATCATCTCTAAGAATCTTTCCAGTTCATTTTTCTTTTGACAACTATTCTTTAAGCATTTTCATACAATAAGTGCTATACAAAGCTTGGAAGATGAAAAAGATAGGATGAATAAGAAATATCCCCTGCTGCTGTCAAAGAGTTTGCAATCCCGTGTCATCTCAGGTCAGCTGAGAATTTTTTCAGCATCACTGGACAATCTCTTCACCTACCCACACTCAGGCTTCATTTTCTCTACTTCTGAAATGTTGAGTTGAACCATGTGTTCACTATGGGCTCTTCCACATTAGATCAGGTATTAGATTTAACCTTTGATGACTCAGTAAAGCCAAGGTGGGAGAATTCGAAGTTAGGGAAGAGATTAATACAGGAATTAGGACTGAGATGAATTCAGACAATTACACAGTCAGATGGATCTGGGAAGGTCTGAGGTAGGTGACGATAAGGGAAAAAAACAAGTCATGCCAATATATTTGAAGTTTATTCCTAGCCAAAATGAGTGACCATGGCCCAGAGAAACACAATCTCAAGAGGTCCTAAGAAAATGTGCCCAAGGCAATGGTTACAGTTTGGTTTTATACATTTCAGAGAGACAGGAATCACAGATAAAATATTAAATACACACATGGAAAGTATACATTGGCTCAGACAAAAAGGCAGGACATCTTGGAACAGAGGCTTACAAGTCATAGGCGGGTTAGGGGAATCTCTAGTTGGCAATTGGTTGAAAGAATTAGGCTTTATCTAAAGACTTAGAGTCAGTAGGAAGGAATGCTTAAGTTAGATAAGAGGGTCTGCCATCTCTTACACCATGCCATACCAGAGTCAGGTTGGAGAGTAAGCCATAAAATGCCAGGTCAGAAGAAAAACCCATTAAACAAGACTTTATGGTTTCTTAGATATGATTTCCCAGGCACCTTAGAAAAGAATTGTAGCAAGAAAAACAAAACGATCAGAGTTCAGTCCTCAGTGATAAGTTTGGCTGACTTTAAAATCAGAGGAGTTTGGTATAGCCACTTTAGAAAACAGTTTGGCTGTGTTTACTAAATCTAAAGATATGTTTTTATAATGATCCAATAATTCTATTCCTTAGGGGAAATCATCCACACTATTCTGTCCCCTTTCTCATCTATAACTCTCCTGCTCCACCTGTATAAGAATGTCCACAGTAGCTTTTTTCATAATTGCCAAAAGCTGGAAATGATCCCAAATGATCTGCAGCAGGAAAATGGATAAATAAAACATGATCGATAGATTGATAGAATAGAATACTATGCAGCAATGGAAAAGAATGAACTATTGCCACACTTAACATGGATGACTCTCATAGACATTACACTGAGCACAGAGGCTAGATATAAAAGAGTGCATGCTGTATTATTCTATTTATAGGACATTCAAGAACTGACAAAATAAATCTATCATAATAAAGGTCAGAATGGTGATGCTTGTAAGGAAAAAGTTTATATTAAGTGCAAAGAGCATAAGAGAACCTTCTGGACTGCTGCAAATGTGCTATACTAGGTGGTAGTCATACAGATGTATGCATATATAAAAATGCATCAAGCTCTATAATTACAGTTTATATATCTTATTATGTGTAGGCTCTACCTCAACAGAAAAGTAAATTGAAAAACAATCAAGGACACCAAAGGCCGATGAAGATATTAGGCTGATTCAAGGACAGAAGAGGTTAAATATTTCTTGAGGAGAAAGGTTTGCTCTGACCTGCCCCACTGTCCAAAGCCACTTCTTTGCTTCTACAGACCCTCACAGTCTTAAAGTGACCATGTCCTCAGGTAAATAAAATGGTATGATGGGGTCTTAACAGATATCAGGTATTGGAAAGTCAAACTATATAAATGGGCTCCAACGTAGGATAGGACCTATATGAAGGCGAGTGGGGAGAGGCAAAGACCAATGATGCCAATGCACTACATTTTTGGAGCTATCTATGTCCTTAAACCTCCATCAACCACTCAAGTGCTAACCCTGAAACCAGGACAGAGGGGAAGTGTGGTAGAATAGGAATATATAGGATTATGTTTTTGGAGACATTGATCCAAATTCTGGCCTATCACTTATTTACAGTGTCACCATGGACGATGAACCCCATTTCAGCCTTAGTTTCTTCATCTGAAAAGAATGGTCAGTAGATTGGACTATTGGCCCTTAACCTTGAGGGATCATGAAGTTTTTTGAGACCCTAATAAAAACCATAGATCCCTTGCCCAGAAAAAATGCCCATCCACACAGAGTTTTGTATTATATTTCAAGAGGCTTGAGGTCTATCCATGGGATGCATATTAGGAGTCCATCGATTATGAGATTTTTAAGATTCATTCTGAGGATGCTTTTTCTACACGTCTTTGTTTAGTGCCGCTACTGCTACTGCTAATACTCTTTCTTTCATTTGTTCCCACCCCATTTTCAACCTCCTTAGCTGCCAAGACCATTAATTCTGATGCGCTACTTCCAGATTAGGTTGGGAACCAAAGGGGATTATGATGGACACACACAGCTGGTCCTGGCCCAGCATTCGCCCTGCCCATCAGACTCATCCAAATCTTAGGAGATATGTATTTGCTGGGGAGGCAGAAAACCAATTAATTGCTGGCTAGCTAGAAATCATTTCTTTCAGTCATAACGTTTTAGTAGTAATTAAAACGTATAAAGGGCAGGGATGAAACAATCTTTTTTCTCTCTGCTACCTTTCTCCTTCCTGTGATATGGCTGGGAGACAGGCCCAGATGCTTTAGGAATCAGGTCTTTTCTTGTGTACAGATGTGTGTGTATCTACGTAATTGTTTGGGGCTGCATTTTGTTAAAGAGTAGTTAGATATTGCTGAACTCTGAGCAATATCTAACTCTTTATCGTTAGCCTTTCCTTGTCAAAGTCAGGCTACTGCTAGATATCTCCCTTTGGTGGAGGTGGAGAAGGAGAGTTATAGATCTGAGATGGGAGAGGGGAGAGAATAGTGTGGATGATTTCTTAGTTCTGGGAATTAGCCAAACCAGTGAAACAGGTTTGGAAGACAGTTGGATAGAATGTCTGTTCTCATTTTTGCAGGGGTTTCCCTAAAGGCCCAATCAGGTCCTTCTCACAGCTACACATCCGCTTTAAGTCACTTCCCATTAGAATCCTACTCTCCTAACAAATTGCTGAGTTCTTGGTTTTATACTCAAGAAACAGTAACTCAAAAAAAAAAAAAACCTTCCAAAATTTAAACCAGTAATTAATGGTGAGAACATCAGGCAATTCAGGTGGCAGGGGTGGCAGTTAGTCATCTTTATACTTGCTATCACATCCCCCCTTGCCCCCTACATAATAGAAATCTACTTTGCACTGCAAGGAACTTAGATTTGAAGCCAGACCTTACCCTCCACTACCTGTAAGATATGAGATGTCAGCTCTCTTTTATGAACTTTGATTCCTTGTCTCTGAAACCTATAATACCAACTACTCCAAAGGGCCTTAGCAGGAATAAAGGGGAGCCCCCAGGTGGAGACTCTCCTAGTACATGAAAGTTCCCCTCTGCCCTTACCCCAAGAGCCCTGTTTCCTGATGGGCTAGACTGTGACTATCCTGCTCCTCTGAGCCACCAGGGGAGAGCAGAGCACAGCCACAGAAAACACAGCTGGGCCAATGGTGGCAGGAGGGTATCACCCCTGACAAGAACCCCCAGGACAGGAGATGACAGACTGGGCTGTGAGCTCCTGGGATAAACAGATTCTTTCATGACACCGAGTGATATGCATTCATGTCTCATATACCAATTAGATCATGCATTTCTTTTTTAAAAAGTACACATTCTGCTGTGGGATGATTGACATATAAAAAGCTGTACATCATTAATGTATACAACCCAATGAGTTTAGAGGTAAGTATGCACCCATGAAACCATTACCACAATCAAGGCCATGAACGTATCCATCATCTCCAAGTCTCCTCCTTCTAGATCAGCAGTCCCAACCTTTTCGGCACCAGGGATCAGTTTCATGGAAGACCTTTTTTTCATGGATGACGGGATAGGGTGGGAATATGGTTTCAGGATGAAACTGTTCCACCTCAGATCATCAGGCATTAGTTAGATTCTCACAGAGAATGCACGGCCTAGATCTCTGGCACATGCAGTTCACAATAGGGTTTGTGTTCCCATGAGAATCTAATGCCACTGCTGATCTGACAGGAGGCAAAGCTCAGACAGTAATACTTCGCCTGCCACTCACCTCCTGCTGTGCGGCCCGATTGCTAACAGACCACAACCCGGTACAGGTTTGTGGTCTGGGGATTGGCAGCCCCTGCTTTAGATCATGCACTTCTTAAGCACAGAATTCATTGCTGTTTCATCCCTGAGGCTGACTGAAACATTCATTAATTTAACATCTAGCTGTATGGCACCCAGTACATATTGTGGAGATTCTGGTGCCAAACTGACTGTGTGTGAATCCCCATTCTGCCTCTTTCCAGCTGAATTTCCCAGGGCAAAAAAATATAACTTCTCTAAGCCTCACTCTATAGCTGTAAAATGGAGTAAAAAGCTTCTACTTCAAAGGGTGACTTGAGTTCTAATTGAGGTCATAGATATGAAATGCTTAGCAAAAAGCTCAACACAGAATACACGATCAGTAAAAACTAGTTATAATTGCTTGTTGCTGGAGCTGGGAATGTACAAGTAAGACCTGGTCTCCACCCTCAAGAACTTCGCAGTATAATAGGAGACAGATAAGTAAAGAATTGATTCCAAAAAGTGGGAGTAGTGTGAAGTGAGAAGTGCATACAGGGTGCAATGTAAAGGGATCCCAAATCCAGACTGAGGGGTAAGAAAAGCCTTCCAGAAGGTAATATCTAATCCTAGAAGACCAGAATGGTGAGTAAGAAACAGTACAGAAACCTGGAGGCAAGAAGCAAGAGACTGGCACCTTGGGGAACTGACATTCTGAATGGAACAGAGAGAGTGAGAAGTTGAAGAACAAAGGATTGGAGAGGACATCAGGGACCAGATCCCAGCTCCTAATACCATGCCTTGAATTTGGTCATGGCTCAATAAGTGTTTGTTCATGTAGCAAATGAATCTACCCATTTTATGGTAGAAACAAATGAAGCCAGGAAAGGTCACAGTTTATAGGTAGCAGAGCCAGAACAGAGCCCAGGAAGGCCGATTTCCATTATAGTCCCCATTCCATTGCAACACCAGCTTTTTGAAAGTGAAAATTTTGGAAAGTCTAAAGTTTAGGTCCCTTAAATTGTGCTAATAATCACCCTTGTTAAGCTGGGCAACAAGAAGCTGGGTGATCCAATTGCCTCTCTCCCATCTTTATTGTTTCACATTCTCTGAGCTTAAACAGTGGGACTAAAATACTCAAGGAAATCATTCCTCCACTTGGAATGTCAGTATCGGAAATTAAAATTTTACTTCTGGAGGCCAAGATGGGAGGATCACTTGAGGCCAGGAGTTCAAGACCAGCCTAGGCAACATAGTGAGACCCTTTGTTTACAAAACAAAAACTAAAAGTTAGCTAGGCATAGTAGTACACTCCTGTAGCTCCAGCTACATGGAAGGCTGAGGCAGGAGGATCGCTTCATCCCAGGAGTTTGAGGCTGCAGTGAGCCATGACTGCACCACTGCACTCCAGCCTAGGTGACAGAGTGTGACTCCTAATCTGAATTTTAAAAAAAATTACAGATGAGAAAAAAGGAAAGCCATGCCATGGAGCTATCACTGTAGTCCTTGTTCATTTTCCTTTGCAGGAGTCTCTGGCTCCTGAGGGAAGACAATATATAAAATACATACACACTTTTGAGGAGTGGCTTCATATGGAGTGCTGATCCTTTGGAAGCATTACAGGAGAAAGAAATGAAAGTGGCAATTGATATAGTTCAATTTGGCTGAGCCAAGGGAAAAGAAATGACTATAAAGAAAAGAAATAAGAATTATGATGGTTTCCAACACTTTGCAAGCAATGGGCAGAATTTGGGACACTATGCTAAAGCAAAAGCAAACAAGAAAAGAAAGAAGTTAAGGGTGATTTTACTTTGAAATGGGGGTGGGGAGAAAGAAATCATAGTGTTTAACTCTGTGGTAAAATGTGCAAATGGAATCAACACCCTTCGTTCATTGACAGGAATGCACATTCACCTCAAGGGATGACAGTGGATAAAGGCTCCTTAATGACAGTTCCGACCTCAAAACTTGAAGGTTCTTCCGCAAAAATATAAGGAGAGACTCTTTTCAAAGCTATTATGTGGATAATACAGGCCCACTCAAGAACACCAAGGCTATTGTGGGAATGAGAGGTATGGGTGGGTCAGGGATATTTTCTCAGAGGAGTGTGTTATGTTATAGATAAAAGAAAGCCATACTTCAGAGACAGCTCAAAGATTGGGCATCCAAAAAAGGAACACATTTCAAGAAGAAAATTTAACCTCCCTCTCTTTTGACATCAAAAGGCAGTTTCTGCTCTATGCTTTGCCATTTCATTACACTGTCTTGGGTTCTCTAATAATTTTACATAATCCCCACTACTAAATATTGGTTGAGGATTCCCATTATGTGAAAAGTAACTCTACTTGATGCTAGGTGGGCCTCAACAAAGGATAGGACAGAACTCAACTCAAGAGGAGTTTGCAATCTAGTTTAGAGGCAACAATACATGTAGGAAAAATAAATGACTATACAAAAGGAATACTTATAAAACATTCCCCCTCACCACCCAAAAAAAGAACCAGTAAGGGCAACAAGTACTATAGAAGTTCAAAGTTTAGAAATTTCTGCTGTTCTGTTGCCCTAACAAGACTGGAGACTTCATATAGATAAGAGACCCGTTTTCAGATTTTTTTGTACATACTCAAACTGCCAGGTTGAGAGAAGTTTACTATAGGACTCTTGCCTTTAAATGAGTCCAACCCTAGAATTATGTCTCTGCAGACTGGTTATTAGGAGTGAAATAACAGCAGTTATAGCTAATATGGATATGCTACTACTCTGCACACAGAATAGTGCTGTGGTTAAGAATGGAGAAGTTGCCACCGAACTGCTTAAATGTGAAACCTAGTTTGTTTGTTTGTTTAACTTACTAATGTGCAACCTTGGATTACTTACATAAGCTCTCTGGGTCTCAATCTTCTCATTGTGAAGGAGGGGATAATAGCAGTATCCCCTAATGCCTGTCTCCTGGTATTCACACCCATGTATAGTCCCCTCTCACAATGTACTAGCGTTGGTCTGTGTGACCAGTAACATACAACAGAAGAGATGGGATGCCACTGCAGCCTGGGTTAGAAAATAAGTGGCTTCCATCCTACTTGCATCAGATCTCTTGCTCATAAAGAAGCTGGCAGCTGTGCTGTAAGCAGTCATAGGGAGGGACCCACGTGGAAAGAAACTGAAGCCTCCTGTCAACAGCCAGTGAGGACTCAGGCCTTCCAAAAACCACAAGTGAGCTTGGAAATAGATTCTGCAGCCCCATTTGAACCTTGAGATGACTACAGTCCTGGCCAACAGCTTGACCACAACCTTGTGAAAGACTCTGAGCCAGACCCAACCGGCGAAACCCTCCTGGTTTCCTGAACCTCAGAAATTGTGAGAGATAATAAAAGCTTGTTGGTTTAAGCCTCTAAGTTTTGGGCTAATTTGTTACACAGCAATAAATAACTAACACATCCATCTCATTAGTTTATTGTGAAAAGTTAAAGGGGATAATATGCCTGAAGAATCTGGTGCCTGGCACTTCATAAATAGTGAATAAATAGTTGCTAATATTATGGGGAAGACACCATGCACAGTGTAATGCACATGCATGATCCATTTACTTCTCACAGCCCTGTGAGTTCCATATAGGACAGCCACAGCTTACACAATTTTGAAATACTTTGATAAAAAGGTAAAATCTCAAAGATAGTCAAATAGGAACAGCTCTGGCCTGCAGCTCCCAGCAAGACCAATGCAGAAGGTGGGCAATTTCTGCATTTCCAACTGAGGTGCCCGGTTCATCCCACTGGGGCTGGTTAGACAGTGGGTGCAGCTCATGGAGGGCAGGCAGAAGCAGTGTAGGGCATCGGCTCAATCAGGAAGCGCAAGGGCTGGGGAACTCCTTCCCATAGCTAAGGGAGGCCATGAGGGACTGTGCTATCGTCCCAAATACTAGGCTTTTCCCACAGTTTTTGCAACCTGCAGACCAGGAGATTCCCTCAGGTGCCTACACCACCAGGGACTTGGGTTTCAAGCATAAAACTGGGCAGCTGTTTGGGCAGACACCAAGCTAACTGCAGAAGTTTTTTCATACCCCAGGGGCACCTGGAACCCCAGTAAGACAGAACCGTTCAGTCTCCTGGAAAGGGGGCTGAAGCCAGGCAGCCAAGTGGTCTTGCTTAGCGGGTCCCACCCCCACGGTGCCCAGCAAGTTAAGGTCCACTGGCTTGAAATTCTTGCTGCCAGCCCAGCACCCCGAAGTCGACCTGGGACACTCCAGCTTGGTGCAGGGAGAGGCATCTGCCATTACTGAGACTTGAGTAGGTGGTTTTCCCCTCACAGTGTAAACAAAGCCACCAGGAAGTTCAAACTGGGTGGAGCCTACCACAGCTCCACAAAGCCTCTGTAGCCAGGCCGCTTCTCTAGATTCCTCCTCTCTGGGCAGGGCATCTCTGAAAGAAAAGGAGCAGCCCCAGTCAGGGGCTTATAGATAAAATTCCCATCTCCCTGGGACAGAGCACCTGAGGGAAGGGGCGGCTGTGGGTGCAGCTTCAGCAGACTTAAATGTTACTGCCTGCTGACTCTGAAGTGAGCAGGAGATCACCCAGCACAGAGCTTGAGCTCTGCTAAGAGACAGACTGCCTCCTCAGGTGGGTCCCTGACCCCTGTGCCTCCTGATTGGAGGACACCTCTCAGGAGGGGTTGACAGACACCTCATACAGGAGAGCTCTGGCTGGTATCTGGCAGTTGCCTCTCTGGGACAAGACTTCCAGAGGAAGGAACAGGCAGTAATCTTTGCTGTTCTGCAGCCTCTGCTGGTGATACCCAGGCAAATTGGGTCTGGAGTGGACCTCCGGCCAACAGGGTCTGGAGTTGACTTCCAGCAAACTCCAGCAGACTTGCAGCAGAGGGGTCTGACTGTTAGAAGGAAAACTAACAAACAGAAAGGAATAGCATCAACATCAACAAAAAGGATGTCCACACAGAAACCCCATCCCAAGGTCACCAACATCAAAGACCAAAGGTAGATAAATCCACAAAGATGAGGAAAAAGCAGTGCAAAAAGGCTGAAAAGTCCAAAAATCAGAATGCCTCTTCTCCTCCAAAGGATCACAACTCCTCAGCAGCAAGGGAACAAAAATAGAGGGAAAATGAGTTTGACGAATTGACAGTAGGCTTCAGAAGGTAGGTAATAACAAACTCCTTCAAGCTAAAGAAGCATGTTCTAACTCAATGCAAGGAAGCTAAGAAACTTGTTAAAAGGTTACAGGAACTTCTAACTAGAATAACCAGTATAGAGAAGAACATAATGACCTGATGGAGCTGAAAAACACAGCACGAGAACTTCGTGAAGCCTACACAAGTATCAATAGCCAAATCAATTAAGCAGAAGTAAAGATATCAGAGATTGAAGATCAACTTAATGAAATAAAGCATGAGGACAAGATTAGAGTAAAAAGAATGAAAAGGAAGGAACAAAGCCTCCAAGAAATATGGGACTATGTGAAAAGACCAAACCTACGATTGATTGGTGTACCAGAAAGTGATGGGGAGAATGGAACCAAGTTGGAAAACACACTTCAAGATACTATCCTGGAGAACTTCTCCAACCTAGGAAGACAGGCTAACATTCAAATTCAGGAAATACAGAGAACAGCACTAAGATACTCCTCGAGAAGAGCAACCCCCAAGACACATAATTGTCAGGTTCACCAAAGTTGAAATGAAGAAAAAAAAATGTGAAGGGCAGCTAGAGAGAAAGGTCAGGTTACCTACAAAAGGAAGCCCATCAGACTAACAGCAGATCTCTCTGCAGTAACCCTACAAGCCAGAAGAGAGCAGGGACCAAATTTCAACATTGTTAAAAAAAAAGAATTTTCAACCTAGAATTTCATAATCAGCCAAACTAAGCTTCATAAGCGAAGGAGAAATAAAATATTTTCCAGACAAGCAAATGCTGTCATCACCAGGCATGCTTTACAAGAGCTCCTAAAGAAAACACCAAATATGGAAAGGAAAAACTGGTACCAGCCACCACAAACACACACCGAAATATAAAGACCATTGACACTAACAAGAAACTGCATCAACTAATATGTAAAATAACCAGCTAGCATCATGATGACAGGATCAAATTCACACATAACAATATTAACCTTAAATGTAAATGGGCTAAATGCCCCAATTAAAAGACAAAGACTGGCAAATTGAATAAAGGGTCAAGACCCATCAGTGTACTGTATTCAGGAGACCCATCTCATGTGCAAAGACACACAGAGGTTGAAAATAAAGGGATGGAGGAATATTTAGTAAACAAATGGAAAGGCAAAAAAAGCAGTGGTTGCAATCCTAGTCTCTTGTAAAACAGACTTTAAACCAACAAAGATCTAAAAAGACAAAGAAGGGTATTACATAATGTTAAAGGGATCAATGCAACAAGAAGGGCTAACTATCCTAAATATATATGCACCCAATACAGCAGCACCCAGATTCATAAAGCAAGTTCTTAAAGACCTACAAATAGACTTAGACTCCCACACAATAATAATGGGAGACTTTAACACCCACTGTCAATATTAGACACATCAACAAGACAGAAAATTAACAAGGATATTCAGGACTTCAACTCAACTCTGGACCAGGTGGACCAAATAGACATCTACAGAACTCCCCATACCAAATCAACAGAATATACATTCTTCTCAGCACCACATTGCACCTATTCTAAAATTGACCATATAAATAGAAGTAAAACACTCCTCAGCAAATGCGAAAGAACAGAAATCATAACTGTCTCTCAGACCACAGTGCAATCAAATTAGAACTCAAGATTAAGAAACTCATTCAAAACCACACAACTACATGGAAACTGAACAACCTGCTCCTGAACGACTCCTAGGAAAATAACAAAATGAAGGCAGAAATAAATAAGTTCTTTGAAACCGATGGGAACAAAGACACAGTGTACCAGAATCTCTGGGACACATTTAAAGCAGTGTGTAGAGGGAAATTTATACCACTAAATGCCCACAACAGAAAGCAGGAAAGATCTAAAATTGACACCCTAACATTACAATTAAAAGAAGTAGAGAAGCAAGAGAAAACAAATCAAAAGCTAGCAGAAGACAAGAAGATCAATAACTAAGATCAGAGCAGAACTGAAGGAGATAGAGACATGAAAAACCCTTCAAAAAAAGCAATGAATCCAGGCGCAGTTTTTTTGGAAAGATCAACAAAATAGATAGACCGCTAGCCAGACTAATAAAGAAGAAAGGAGAGAAAAATCAAATAGAAGCAATAAAAAATGATAAAGGGGCTATCACCACCGATCCCACAGAAATACAAACTACCATCACAGAATACTATAAACACCTCTACATAAATGAACTAGGAAACCTAGAAGAAATGGATAAATTCCTGGACACATACACCCTCAAAAGTCTAAACCAGGAAGAAGAACGAATCACTGAATAGACCATTAACAAGTTCTGAAATTCAGGCAGTAATTAATAGCCTACCAACCCAAAAAAGCTCAGGACCAGACACATTCACAGTCAAATTCTACCAGAGGTACAAAGAGAAGCTGGTACCATGTCTTCTGAAACTATTCCAAACAATAGAAAAAGAAGGAATCCTCCCTAATTCATTTTATGAGGCCAGCATCATCCTGATACCAAAACCTGGCAGAGACACAATAAAAAAGGAAAATTTCAGGCCAATATCCCTGATGAACATCTATGCAAAAATCCTCAATAAAACACTGGCAAACCGAATCCATTAGCACATCAAAAAGCTTATCCACCACAATCAAGTCAACTTCATTCCTGGGATGCATGGCTGGTTCAACATACGTAAATCCATAAACGTAATCCATTACATAAACAGGACCAATGACAGAAACGACAAGATTATCTCAATAGATGCAGAAAAGGCCTTCAACAAAATTCAACACCCCTTCATGGTAAAAACTCCTAATAAACTAAGTATCAATGGAACGTATCTCAAAATAATGAGTTATTTATGACAAACTCACAGCCAATATCATACTGAATAGGCAAAATCTGAAAGCATTCCCTTCGAAAACCAGCACAAGACAAGGATGCCCTCTCTCACCATTCCTATTCCACATAGTATTGGAAGTTCTGGCCAGAGCAATCAGGCAAGAGACAGCAATAAAGGGTATTCAAATAGGAAGAGAGGAAGTCAAATTGTCTCTGTTTGCAGATGACATGATTATATATTTAGAAAAATCCCATCATCTCAGCCCAAAAACTCCTTCAGCTGATAACTTCAGCAAAGTCTCGGGGTACAAAATCAATGTGCAAAAATCACAAACATTCCTATATACCAATAATAGACAAACAGAGAGCCAAATCATGAGTGAACTTCCATTCACAATTGCTACAAAGAAAATAAAATACCTAGGAATACAACTTACAAGGGATGTGAAGGACCTCTTCAAGGAGAACTACAAACCTCTGCTCAAGGAAATAAGAGAGAACACAAACAAATGGGGAAAAAAAAAAGCCATGCTCATGGATAGGAAGAATCAATATCATGAAAATGGCCATATTGCCCAAAGTGATTTATAGATTCAATGCTATTCCCATAATGCTACCGTTTACTTTCTTCACAGAATTAGAAAAACTACTTTAAATTTCATATGGAAGCAAAAAAGAGCCTGTATAGCCAAGAATAATCCTAAGCAAAAAGAACAAAACTGGAGGCATCATGCTACCTGACTTCAAATTATACTACAAGGCTACAGTATCCAAAACAGCATGGTACTGGTACCAAAACAGATATATAGACCAATGGAACAGAACAGAGGCCTCAAAAATAACGCCACACATCTACAACCATCTGATCTTTGACAAACCTGACAAAAACAAGCAATGGGAAAAGGATTCCCTATTTAATAAACGGTGTTGGGAAAACTGGCTAGCCACATGCAGAAACTTCCTTATATGGACCCCTTCCTTACACTTTATTCAAAAATTAACTCCAGATGGATTAAAGACTTAAATGTAAAACCTAAAACCATAAAGGCCCTACAAGAAAACCTAAGCAATACCATTTAGGAGATAGGCATGGGCAAAGACTTCATGACTAAAACAGCAAAAGCAATTGCAACAAAAGCCAAAATTGACAAATGGGTTCTAATTAAACTAAAGAGCTTCTGCACAGTGAAAGAAACTATCATTAGAGTGAACAGGCAACCACAGAATGGCAGAAAAAATTTGCAATCTATCCGTCTGACAAAGGTCTAATATCCAGAATCTATAAGGAACTTGAACAAATTTACAAGAGAAAAACAGACAACCCCATCAAAAACTGGGCAAAGGATATAAACAGACACTTCTCAAAAGAAGACATTTATGTGGCCAACAAACATATGAAAAAAAGTTCATCATTACTGGTCATTAAATAAATGCAAATCAAAACCACAATGAGATACCATCTCATGCCTGTTAGAATGGTGATGATCAAAAAGTCAGGAAACAGCAGATGCTGGAGAGGATGTGGAGAAATAGGAACGCTTTTACACTGTTGGCAGGAGTGTAAATTACTTCAACCATTGTGGAAGATAGTGTGACGATTCCTCAAGGTTCTGGAACCAGAAATACCATTTGACCCAGCAATCCCTTTACTGGGTATATACCCAAAGGATTATAAACCATTCTACTATAAAGACACGTGCACACATATGTTTACTGCAGCACTGTTCACAATAGCAAAGACTTGGAACCAACCCAAATGCCCATCAATGATAGACTGAATAAGGAAAATGTGGCACATATACACCATAGAATACTATGCAGCCACAAAAAAGGAATGAGTTCATGTTATTTGCAGGGATATGGATGAAGATGGAAACCATAATTCTCAGCAAACTAACCCAGGAACAGAAAACCAAACACTGAGTGTTCTCACTCATAAGTGGGAGCTGAACAATGAGAACACATGGACACAGGGAGGGAACATCACACACCAGGGCCTGTTGGGGGGTGGGGAACAAGGGGTGGGATAGCATTAGGAGAAATACCTAATGTCTGTGGGGCTTAAAACCCAGATGACAAGTTGATGTGTGCAGCAAACCACCATGGCACATGTATGCCTACATAACAAACCTGTACGTTCTGCACAGGTATCCCAGAACTTAAAGTATAATTTTTTAAAAACAGGTAAAATCTCACTTTATGCACAAACTGTAATATAATATTGATTCTCCACTCTCCCCTACCCACACATTGGTCAAATATAATATAATCTTAAAGTTTATGAACTGAGGGATTTATAATTTATGCTTATGCTAATTCTTAATTCTCAAAATGTCAGTAGTATCATTTTAGCTCAAAGACAGAAATACCCTCCCTCCTTCCTTTGTTGGTCCTATGGTAAAATTGACTTTGAATTACATAAGTTCTGAAGTATGCATGGTCTTCAGGAATGTGTTCCTCAGGTAAAATTATTATCTTCTACATTTTGTAGTTAAATAAACTGAGGTAGTAGAGAAATGTGGGTTAAGTTATTCAGAATCACAGAAGCAAGTGGCAGAACTGGCATGTGAGCCCAGATTATTTGACTTCAGATCTATGCAGCTGGAAAAGAAAGGCCAGCTGCCTTGGGTGAGCCCAGGATTATCTGTCAACTATTGATCACAGAAAGCATGTCACTTCCTCTGTAATTGGTGTGTTTTAATTAGTGTCAAGATTAATCAGCATCCCCAACATTATCCTATTTTAGACTTTAGTCACATTACAAATACTTATATGTATACAATATACGCCGGTGGTGTCTAATTCAAGTTTATGCACCAGCAATCTTTTCTTTACTGCTTAATTATACCATACTTCTATTTGCAGTTAATGAGTTAAATATAACCCATATTCAGAAACACATGGCCAGAGAAATGAGCAGTGGTATTCACAAAACCATGAGGCATTGACTACAGCTTTCAAATGAACCCAATCTTACCAATCTGTTTGAAGCAAATTTTCCTGTTATATCAATACAGTTTTTCCTTCCAGGGATGGGTTACCATTTGGGCATGTATCGTATGACTTGTGGAAAGGAGAAAGAATGGAAACATTTTATGTGGTGGACTATTCACTGAATGTTCTACATGGGTTATTTCATTTAATCCTCACAGCAAATCTTCACAGTAAGTTCATTTGTCATGTACGTATGTATCCCAGTGTGTACACACACACACACACACACACACACAAAGCAGAGTACAATTCAAAACCTGGTTTTCTGACTCCAAATCCCAACAGTGAAAAACACTGCTCTAAATTTCCTTCCCAGGATGGTTTGACTCCTGGAAACATTGCTAGACTTGGTAGAGCTGCAACACCAGTCTGTCTGGTAATCTTAAACATGAGCAATGGGTGTCTTCCCTGTTAGAGACAGACATGTTCTCCAAACCAGCTGACAGCAATAATTCAGAACAATAAATGTGAGAGAGCAGAGCTTTTCCAACTTTCATGCATGCAAAAATCACCTGGGACCTTGTTAACAAACAGGACTTGATTCAGTATGTCTAGAGCAGAGTCTGGGATTCCAAATTTCTAACAAATTCTTAGGCGATGCTCATGCTGCTGATCTGTGGCACACATTCAACCAGCAAGGCTTTAGGGGACAGTGTCAAGATTACAACACCAGTGGCATTCAGGATTATATCCTTGTAAAGAAAGCTTTAAAAAAAAAAAAAGAGGCAAAAAGTTATGCATTTAGATTAAAATGTGCAATTGTGTATGTAAAAAATGATTATCTTGATGATGAAAGTCACATTTATTGGAGGCCTACTATGCATCAGGCACTGTTATAAGGGCTTAATGTACAATAATTCACTTAATCTGCACAAAGCCTGTTTTGAAATGAATACTAGTGTTATCCTATTTTATAGAAGAGAAAACTGAGAGAGATGAAGGTAACCTGCTCAAAACTTATTATTTAATATTGAGCCAGTATTTAAACCCAGGTGATCTTGCTCCAAAGATGGGTTTGACACTGGAGTCCATAAAGAAGGACCTAACACTTTCAGTTAACCACAGACTCTGGGAGGGCCAACAATGTGTGCCAGTGGCTAACCAGCAAATGCAATGATCTTGGCAATGTGGCTAGACTTGATAATTTGATAAACAGAAAACACAGAACATACGTAAGCAAACTTAGCAGTGGGCACCAAGAATAATACATTCAGTTCAGAGTCACAGCAGGAAACAGAATTCACTACAATGGTGCAAATGAAGACATTTTAATAAAGGAGCCACTGCTAGAAGCCCAGATAGGCTTAAAGGGCAAACAAGATATGCTGAGTCACTTGGAGATCAGCAGAAGGGGAAAGCCATTAACACTGTAAGGCTAAAGGGGCATCAACAGTAGGGATGGTGTCATCATTTTCCAGTGAGAGCCAGATTTATGCCAGAAGAGCCATTCAGCAGGAACTAGAGAAATGGAGGGATGCCAGTGACTACCAGAGAGTCGTGCTGAATCAAGAAAGGAGTGGGGAGAAGTACCCCGTCCTCTGTCTCCTCCTGCCTTCCAGTTGCCTTCCTCCATTCCCCATCAGCCTAACCCAATATAGAGCCAACCAGCAAAGGAGCCTGGTGAAGTAACCCAGATGAGTCAATCCGCCACAGTAGGGAACAGGACAGAAAAGAATAAAAATGGATGTGAAGAGGAGGGGTCAATGGAGAATAACCAGCACACATGGGAAGGTATCTGGATACTCTTCTGTGTAGCACAGTTTAGGCAAATGTGGGTATTTATGGCCAAGGAGTGACAATCTGGTGGAACATATTTACCACATTACAACTTGAAGGGTTGACATATACAGAAGAGAGGAGGCATTCCACACTGCTCCAGTGGACAACACAACGAAGAGAGGATTAAACATGCATGTAGATTAGAACTTGATGTAAAGAAATGTCAAACACATGTGGAAATGATTGTCTTATAGAGCACTGAGCTTGCCATCACCAGAAATCTTCAAGCACAGAACAGAAATTGCCTGTTGAGGGCTTTATAGAAAATATCCCCATATAACAGTGGGTCTAGATGACCCCTACAGTGTTTTCCAACCTAAGATCCTATAAATGTGTGATGTTATGGCAGGCCCAGCCAGTCTGATCTCAAGGGAGATCGCTGAGTCAAACTGCGCCGGAAGCACAGCCTCAGGACTCTGTGCGGGATGCACAGCCAGGCTGTTTCTTCACCTCTCCCTGACATTGGGAGTGATGTTAATACATCCCTATATGCATCCTGACAGCTGGAGCCTCCTTTCTCATAACAATGATAACCCCTGACCCCTCTGGAGGGCTCTTGTTCCTTCTCAGTGAGTGTATTGCTAAGAGCATCACATTTCATCATTTGCGTATTATTCAGAGGGGTCTCATGCTCAGAGCACATGAAATGAGCATCTGTTTGAGGTATAAAATTAATCTCTCTAAAATGTACATATCAATGTTATTCAACAAGACAAGAGGTTGGCCCTGTCTCCGCAATTGTGTGACTCTTTTTCTTTTTAAAGCTACTTTTTTTTACTTCCTTTTACAAAAGTAACATTGAAGAAAATATAGATAAGAAAAAATAAATTACATAATCTCTACTAACATATTGCTTCAAATTCCCAACTTCATACTTCATCCCTAATATATTTGTATAAATCGGTCAAAAATATAATTGTGTATCTCTAATGGATTTTTTAAAAAATTTTATTTTGTGGTAACATTTAAGATTACATCTACCCTCCTAACAATTTATGAGTTGATGGGTGCTGACGAGTTGATGGGTGCAGCACATCAACATGGCACAAGCATACATATGTAACAAACCTGCACGTTATGCACATGTACCCTAGAACTTAAAGTATAATAATAATAATTAATAAATAAATAAAAAGAAAAAAATAAAATAAAATTGTGTGACTCTTAAGGTTAAGGACAAGGGATATGGTCTCAGATAGACCTGAGTTCAAATTTTGGCTTCACTACTTAATAAGTGTGTAGTTACAGACAAATTCCTTGGCTTTTTTAAACCTCTAATTCCACTTTTACAAAATAGGATGTTAATAGCAATAGCTCAAAATAATTAAGTGACAGAAAACACCTAAGACATACTAAATACTAAATGATAGCAGTTATCATAATCATCACCAAAAGAGTCAATAAAACACTCTAGGTCCCGGAGAAAGGGTGAAACACCAGTCAGAGAGGAAAACAACAGACAAGGAGTTGAGGCCTGTTTTGAAGTCCTACATCTGTTTTCCATCTCTTGTATGTCCAAATATCCATCTCTCCACCTTTCACTATTTCCTCTTCATTGGAGAGGGTGTAGTAACTCTTGTCCTACTTAGTAATCCCTTGAAAGGATAAAAAGATATTAAGGAAATGACCTGCTCCAGGTGTCACAAACTCAAATGCTTACAGGGTCCAGGCAGCAAACGGAAATGAGCCAAGCACATAGGTGGGAATAAAATCTACTAGGAGCAGAGGGCCCTGAAAACCATATACCTCACCTTTTAAATGGTGGGAGGTTGCTACTTAATTCCAGCTACCTGTTACCAGTTATTAGGATTTTCCAAAAAGAATTCAATATCTAGAGTTTTCCATGAAATCTCTGAAGGCTTAAATGTTGATGCCTAATTTAAAAGTTAACAACTCTCTAACGGCCAAACAAAATCCATCTGTGAATACCAATTTGGGATTGCTAATATAATAAAATTTTATCTCCTTTTGTAATGCAGGAGAAAATAGAGGCACACCAAGGTCTAGCAATGTGCCCAAAGTCACACAGCCAGTTAATATTGCTGAGGATGAAATGACATCATGGGTTTTTCTCCCTGCTCAGAAGCTCTTTGCCACCCTCCATTTGGCAATTCCAAGGTGCCTTTATTATCATCTATGGTCATATGTGCATATATTTTCTCCCCAGGTAAGCTCTTTGGAGCCATTTCCCGTGTCTTGCTCTGCCTAGTATTGTGTGTGCCTCTGCCTGCACTGATCATAGTTCAATGTGAGAAATGCAAGCTCAATTATAATTTGTCTAGTGAATGATACGCACAGCACGACAGCCCATCTGTGTCCTGAAGGGACGGCTTACAAAGGTTCAGTTATGAGGGATAACCTTCTACTGATGATCATTTTCTAAACATCAAGATAAATAGATGTCATCATAATGTTTTACAGTCTAAAAGATAGTTTTATTTGGAAAAAACCCACACTTTTAGGTAGACAAAATGATAATTTTGTTGAGCACTTCTAGATGTGAGGCCTGGATCAAAGAATTTATATGACTTATTTTATCCTTACAACAATCCTATGAGATAGATATTATTATTATTCCCATTTTGTAGGTCAAGAAACTGGGGCACAGGAAGGTAAACTAAATCATTCAGTGTCACAATGCTAGAGAGAGGCAGAGACAGGATATGAACGAGGCAGCCTGACCCCAGAGCCAATGTTCTTACACACTCAATGCACCATTGTCCTTGGATGACCTAATGTAATCTTCACAGTAACCTTATGAGATAGGTCTTGTCTCCTTTTTGCAGATAAGTACACTAAGCACTAGGGAAGCCAAATGTTTGCTAGGGGTTGCATAGCTAATAAGCAACAATTAGGATTGCTGCCATTTTTCAGGAAACCTTTGTGGGAAAGGAATATTGGGACCACATTTATCTCAGTTGTTGTCTTAGTCTTTAATATTTTCTCACCCGCCCTTTCTCAGAGACTGGCTCCAGAAGGATGCCCAGGTACCCAGATAGGGCATTCAGTGCTGTGGTGGGAAGAAGGGGAAGAGGAGTGGCCTTCGGCTCACTGATATCACTAGAACGTAAGCCCCACTTGTTAGCAACCATGTGTTTTCTCACTTTAGTATGCCTAAAGCCCGCACTCAGTAAAATTGTTTGGACTATGCTGTTACGTCCCAAATACATTTTAAAGATTCAGAAGAGAGGAAAACTTTTAAATTAAAAAATATATATATTAACAAAATGACAAAAGGTGAAAAGCAGTTTGGTTGAATGTATTTTTTTTTTTTTTTCCTTTGAGAGGGAGATTTGCTCTCATTGCCGAGGCTGGAGTGCAATGACATGATCTCGGCTCACTGCAACCTCTGACTCCCAGGTTCAAGCGATTCTCCTGCCTCAGCCTCCCAAGTAGCTAGGATTACAGGCACCCACCACCATGCCCAGCTCGTTTTTGAATTTTTAGTAGAGACGAGGTTTCTCCATGTCGGCCAGCCTGGTCTCAAACTCCTAACCTCAAGCAATCCACCTGCCGCGGCCTCCCAAAGTGCTGGGATTAAAGGTGTGAGCCACCACGCCCAGTCAAATGTGTCTTTTCAATGCTAACAAAGCAATTATTTAAAAGGAAGGATGAGAATAATCTGTTGAGAACGGATAGTCAGTTGGGTCTCAAAATAGTGTACAGAGAGATCACAAGGAGAAAAAGCAGAGAAATATGGCAGAGCCCCTGGAGGGGGAAGCAGGGACAAGCCTCAGTCTGAAGCTCTACCTGTGCACTGCTGTCTGCTCTCCCTGTCCCCTCCAGCACCCCTCCTCCAAGGTTACTCCTGCCCACAACATTGGGTTATAAGCACACAGGGCCTAGAGAGAAAGACTCCTTCCTCCCACTGTCCGGAGACACCATAGGACCAGATAGCATCCCTCAGGTTATAATGTCTGGAGGGTCCCTTGCTTTATTTCCACCATTTCCTCATCAGTCCTCATAAGGTACCTGTGAGATTGGCTGCCTATCTTGGGCATGATTATCCCCATTGGATAGACTCTGGCACTGAAACAGGAAATCCAGCCTAGTGAATAGCAAAGGCAGGACTCTCAACTAAGACATCTGACTTCAATGCTAGTGCTTCTCCTCTACTTAGGCTGCCTCCTAAGACCTGGGATCTTCTGAAGGGTGAAGAGGACACCAGTGGAAGATATCTTTCTTTTGGGGAAGCAGATTCTCCTCACCTTTTCTCTGTTCTCAAAGTTTGCCATTTGCTTACACCATAGCCATCGGTCAAGCTCGACAACTACAATGGCCTATCTCGTCGATCACAGGGATTGGTCTAAGAAATGGGCATGTAACCTAAAATAATCCAACTCAAATTATTCTCTGTAAGTTTCCAGACCTGAGTTCAGAGATAAGCACCAAGTAATAGTCAGGGTAGTAGATGCCCCAACATCCATTCAACCCCAGATCATTTTTCTGTCAATGATGGTATTCTCATCCCTCTTATCAGTACTTGAGTCAACAGCCGTCCTGTGTCCCAGTATTGGCCAATCAAGGGAAATATGCTACAAGTATGCTGAGAAAGTTTTCTCTTTCCTGAGAAGAAGCCACAGACTACCATTGTTTCTATATGTGACAACATGACACTTGGAACTAGTTCAACCCTTTTATCATCAGTTTAAAGATGAAGCTAGCACTGAGAACAGAAACAGGAAGCAGAAAGACCCAGGGTCCATGAGGACAGTATCCAGCCACTGCCTGCATGTTGCCTAGAGACTGCCCTGCCTCTAAACTTGGAGTTATGTGATGTAATAAATTGTATTTATATTTGTTTGTGCCAGAGTTTTCTGTTAATTGCAGGCAAAAGCTTTCTTTTCCTTTCAGGCCACACACATGACACAAACTGACCCTGGAGCTTCTGCCCCACATCATGGAAAGCAATTGCAAGAAGCAGAAATGAGACAGGAGGAAAAACAGATCTGACAGCGTTCAGGTCCCTCGGTTCTGTGACACTGCTCTGTGCCTCCCTCTGGACTTGAGAAAGCTTGGATCTTTCCAACTCTATGTCCCAAAACAAATTCCCTGTGAGCCCTCAGCAGGGATGTATTAGTCTATTCTAACGCTGCTAATAAAGACATACCAGAGACTGGGTAATTTATAAAGGAAAGAGGTTTAATTGACTCGAGTTCAACATGACTGGAGAGGCCTCAGGAAACTTACAGTCATGGCGGAAAGGGTGGCAAACACATCCTTCTTCACATGGCGGCATCAAAAAGAAGTATCAAGCAAAAGGGAAAAGCCCCTTATAACACCATCATATCTCTTGAGAACTTACTGTCACAAGAACAGCATGTGGGTAACCTCCCCCGTGATTAAATTACCTCCCATGGGGTCCCTCCTATGACATGTGGGGATTATGGGAACTACAATTCAATGTAAGATTTGGGTGGAAACACAGCCAAACCATATCAGGTAGGGTCTGCATAACAGTGGAAAGAGCCCCAGTTAAGTGCTGGGAAAGGAAGTTTAAATCCTGCTCTTATCACTGACTTGCTGAGCAACTCTGGATCACTCTCTTCACTGGACCTCTTATACCACCTGTAAATGAGGAGTTTGATGGAATATCTTTCATGATTAAGAAACGTGTCCCACATGGATGCAGCTGGAAAACCATCATTCTTAGCAAACTATCACAAGAACAGAAAACCAAACACCGCATGTTCTCACTCATAGGTGGGAACTGAACAATGAGATCACTTGGACTTGGGAAGGGGAACATCACACACCGGGGCCTATCATGGGGAGGGGGGAGGGGGGAGGGATTGCACTGGGAGTTATACCTGAAGTAAATGACGAGTTGATGGGTGCTGATGAGTTGATGGGTGCAGCACAGCAACATGGCACAAGTATACATATGTAACAAACCTGCACGTTATGCACATGTACCCTAGAACTTAAAGTATAATAATAATAATTAATAAATTTTAAAAAAATTATATCCCATCATTTCTATTCCTGCAAAAAATAATAATAATAATAATTAATAAATTTAAAAAGTAAGAAGGCTTTCCATGACTCCAAAAAAAAAAAAAAAAAAGAAACGTGTCCCAGTAATTCCACTCCCGTGAATATATCCTACAGGTAAACTCAAATGAACACTGAAAGATGCAGCACAGAGATGCCTGTTGCAGCATTATGTATAGTAGCAACCTGTCTACCCAAAAGTTGTGTAAATGAGCTACCATATGGGCCAAATCTGGCCCACAGCCTGTTTAGGTATGACTTGTGAGCTAAGAATGGTCTTTACATCTTCAAAGCATTGTTAAAAAGAGAAACAGGACAAGAAAGAGGAGGAAGAAGAGAAAAGGGAAGAGAAACAGGTGGTACAGAGATCCTATGACCAACAAAGCCTACAATATTAGGTATCTGGTCTTTTGCAGAATACATTCGTTGGTCTATAAGCTATAGTATAAACTTCCTGTGAAATAAACAGCCATTGAAAACAGAAAAAAATCCTCATGTGCTGACATGAAAGGAGATCTGCTACATATTGTTAAATAAAAAATGCAAGTATCAGAACAGCATGAGTAGTCTGATTACATTTGTGTCAAAATACAGGATGCAAGTTATTTATAATGTACATGCAAATAAAATATCTGAAAGAACACACAAGAAACTTAACAATTATTGCCTCTGGGGAAATTAGACCGAAATGAAGGTAGTGATAGGGAGAAAAATCATTTTATATTTTACTGTATTTTCTTCTCCCCTCAGATTTTTACTATAAGCATGTTACGGCTTTCACCACAAAATGAGCCAGTTGGACAGTACGATCTCCTGGGACACCTTCAGTTCTGCGTCTCTCTAGAATAATAACTTCTAACATTGAGTTACTATTTTTTCCAGTTTGCTGCTACTATGATAAACACATTTAACTTTTTACTCTTTTAATCATCACAACCACCTCCTGAGGTTATGAACCCTTTTTCCAGATGAGGAGCCCCAGACCCAGAACTGATTTCCACCTGAGGATTCGAGGCTCTGGCTCCACTTCCTCAGTTTCCAATGGCAACACCCTCTGGCCTACCTGTGTGTCTGAGTGAGTCAGAATGGGTCAGACCGAGGTTAGCTCTATGAGCAGAAACAGCCAAAGATATAAGATACGATTTAAAGAAGGCCAGAAAGGTAATAGAGCCAAATAATTCTCTTTCTTGAGTTCACTGTAGACTGCTAATGAACAGAAGGCCAGGGTGAGAGGTAAATTTTTCACTTGGAAGTAAAGGAAAAAGGGTAAGTGCTTTCGATCACCGCTCAAATCATATGTAAATGGGGCCTACTCTGTCCATGGGGGGGGGGGGGCTGTGTGACCATGGGTAAATCAAAGGCCCTCTCTGAGCCTCACGTCTCTTATTTCTGAAATGGAGAGGTTAGCCTGGATCAGGCAGGGGTCATACACTGTTGGGTTACACAGTGTTTATAAGGCCAAGCTGATCAGGATAATGGATCAGGGTGGAAACTGTAGGGAACTAGAGAATTCTTGACCTATTTAAAACAGGGCAGAGTCTTTTTATTACTTATAGATTGCTGCCAAAGAGGAAAGCAGACCAGTGTCATCAAATGATCTGGTTTTCAAGAGAAGCCAGAAATTCAAATTTCTAAATGAAAAAACTATATATCCAATTTTAAAATTGTGCCATCTCATCCTAACATTGAAAAAAAAAAAATAAGAATGCTCTAGCGTCAAAACAAATGCATCCACGCATAGCCTACAGGCCTGCCAATCTGCCTCTAACAGAAAAGGTTATCAGGGACACTTGGAGCTCCAAGTTATTGAGTCCCTGATGGGGGTTATAAGGGCTGCATCCCCCAAAGGGCAAATTCCATTAAGCTTCCATTTGAAACATCTATCACAATCCTATCTGTTTCCTTTCTCCCAGTTATATCTCCTGCTCACCCCAGCAAATGACAATTGGCAAAATCCAGAAAGCAAAAGTGCCAAGCAAGCAGAGGAACAAAGCATTGACTTCAGCCATCAGTAGCCAGCAACAGAAGATGAAGTACACCCTGAGGAAGTCAAGGCATCCTTTGCTCACATGATTGACTGCCCCTTTCCTGGGGACAATCCCTACAGCAATGGCAGAAGTCTCTCTCTTTCACCTCCTGCATTCAAGCAGCCACTCGCCTCCTTTCTTTCCCCTCTGGCAGTATCCTCAGCTTTTCTTCACCCACACCAGCGACTTCCATGCACAGGAACAACACTCAATCTAGAAGTGACAAGCCCCCACCACTGGCAGACTGTGACAGCCCAGGTTGTTCTTCATTCTGACGTGGCTGCAAGCAACACTAGGCTCTTTGGTGACAACCTCAAGGTGATTGGAATACTGAAAGCCCCAAGATGGGCGTGTTCATGTGCACGTGCACACGTGATGGGAACAGCAATCATGCGAGCTCTCACATTGTAGGAGAAGCAATCCATACAAGGGAAATGGGAAAAGAAAAACTGCCCTATTCAAGCATCAGCCATGACCCCCTATTGCATGCAGAATAAAGTCAAATTCAAGGCCACCTACCTCACAGTAGCTTTTCCAGTCTCATCTTGAGACTGTCTCTAGTAAACTATACATCAGTTACTTAAATATTATCCCTAAACTCCCCCACCTCCCAGTTTGCTCACTCTATCTAGAAGGTGCTTCCATTTGGAAAGAGGTAGATTTTTATGTTTAATGAGAAAAACAACTTAGGAAATTCTGTTCTAGCAGTTCCATTACAGAACCACCAAAAATAACTTCCAACTAATACCACCAGGCAATCATGGAACTAATGGTAAATATTATTTATTGAGCACCTACTATGTGCCAGATACTGTACTGAATGCTTTATCTGCCTTACATTATTCCACTCTCACAACCACTCTATTAGATGAGAACACAGGCACAAAAAGGCTCAAAGGATACCCTATCCAATATCACACAGCCAATGCATGGCAAAGTCAAGAGTCAAGCGCAGGACCTCTGTCTCCAGAGCTTTCAGCCTCACCACCAGGATATACTGTCTTTCTATGGAAAGATGCATATCGAGGAAAGGAAAATGAAACAGGAGTGGGGTAGTCTGAGCTTTAGTCCCTGCTGGGTCTTTGTCACTTTGGACAGGTCATTTCACCACTCTAAGCCTCTGTTTGGCCCTTCTCTAAAATCAGAGTCTAAATATATGACCCACAGGATGCGGTTTGTGATGCCATATACAAGTAATTTCATCCAGATTTATTACAAAAGAGATGAGGGGAAAAAGAATAGCACAATTGAACTTAAGGGAGTATGAATGTTTGAGGAACATAACCAAAATGGGGTGGCAAAGAGAGACGTGGATAAGTTAAGCCACGGAATGATCTAAAAGCGCACTTCTCTGAGACAGCCTTTGAGGGGCCTGTTGTGACTGAAGGAACCCTGGGGACTCTACGCAGAAGGTTCAACTCCAGGCTGAAGCTCTCAGTCCCTGGGTGAGGGTCCAGATAAGCATCACTGTAGATTCTCCAGTGTCCAGCAGAGGGCACCCACGTCCACATACTCGGCTGCTCAGAGGGACTTGGCAATCTGGCTTCAGACAGCCTCTTACAAGGTACTTGTCTATCCTGCCTTGTTTCCCCTAATCCATTCACCAATGGGACTGGAATAAACCAAGGTATGGGAATAGGCCATTTAGAAGCTAAGTTTGCGCCTATATGCCTCTGAATTTCCAAGAAACATGTTTAAAAAATGACGAGGCTGTGCAGCGGTCCCGTTCCTCCCCTGCCATTCTTCTTCTTTGTTCCTGGGCCTCTCCAAGCAGAGTGCAGGAGATAAGAGAATCTGCCTGGCTGGCACTCTTGCTGCAGCTTCTCTGGTTACTCTCGGGGGATTCCTGATTTTGTTGAGAAGGGTTTCTCTTTATCAAATCACAGGCCTCCTCTGAAATGGCCCAAGAGACCATCACCGCCTGCCGGGTGCTGAAATATGTTATCATTAGGCTCAACATGCTATTTCGTTAATTAAATGTCATGCTTTTGATGGCATTAATTAGACCCGCTGCCGATTCCTCAGAAAACAAAACCAAACAAAAATGAAAACATCACTCCTAACCCAGGGAGACTCAATGGAGCCAAAGTGAGATCTTCCTAAATCCCTCTCTCCTCCCAGGACAAAATTAGTCCACATGGATCTTCGAACAGCTCAATGAGCTTCATGATGTCATTTTTCCTTTGAGGGATGATGTTATTAATGTTCCTGGCATTTTAGAGCAGTTAATGTTTTTATTAATAATGACATAATTGTCCTTTATATAAATGTAACATTTTAGAGGTTGCTAGGGACTGAATTGTGTCCCCCTTCCAAAAAATTTATATTCATAAAAGTCGTGTATAAACAGGTAGCCACATATCCAGAGATCTAAGAATTACAATGATGACAAAGGGTCAAGGTAGACAAATAGTCAGATGTGTCCAGGCACTACCAGGAAAACAGCAAAACATAAGGCAGGCCCAAGATTGACAGCGTAAGTCATCAAGTTCCAAGATACAGACATAGGTAGCAGGATCTAGTAGAAAGACTATTGAATGAGTGACCGAAGGCCTTTCTTTTATTGCTGGTGATCTTGGGCAAATCATTTAGTGTCTCTGGACTTGGTTTCCTCAGCTTCAGCTGAAAAGAATGGACAAGACGATCCCTAAAAGTTCAACCTCCAAATCTTGATACCAGGGGCCAAAAGTAAGGCAGAGGCAAACTTCTAAGAGTCTGGGCTACTAGGAATTTTGCAAAGCAGAACCAGTGCCCAGATGTGGAGAGCCACAGTAGCGAGGCTTATGATAGTTTAATGGGGGACACTTTTGAAAGTTAAGCAGGAGCAAGTCATGCTTCATCAGTGACAATATGTATAAATGAACACCACCTGAGCAAATCAGTTCAGACAGCCTCTAGCTTATGGGAGATGGAAGTCTCAGAACCTCAGATTGTACTTCATGCCCCACAGTTCGCTATCTGCCCAGCATGTCCTGATAGCACTGTCCTGCTTAGCAGATTCATCCTATCTTGGCTTGGCTTGTGTCCCAGCACAGAAGTCTACTTGGGGCCAGGCTAGGGGTTTTCAGAAGAGTAAATCCTCAGCAGATTATTTAGGTTAAATGAGAGGGACAGGCAGATTCAGCAGGCAGAGGCTGAGCCATTCTGAGGTATGACCAAGTTAGAAGAAAAAGTATATTCAAGCTGGGCATGGTGACTCACGCCTATAATCCCAACACTTTGGGAGGCCAAGGTGGGCGGATCATTTAAGGTCAGGAGTTCAAGACCAGCCTGGCTGACATGGTGAAACCCTATATCTACCAAAAAATACAAAAATTAGCCGGGCATGGTGGCGAGGGTCTGTAGTCCCAGCTACTCAAGAGGCTGAGGCACAAGAATTATTTGAACCTGGGAGACGAAGGTTGCAGTGAGCTGAGATCACACCACTGCACCCCAGCTTGGACAACACAGTGAGACCCTGTCTCAAAAAATTAACAGTGTATTCAACTAGGACTCAGGAAATCTGGGTTGTAACACTAGATAGGTCATTGAATTTCTGTATATCTTTGGGAAAGAAACTTAACTTTTCGGAGCCTCAATTTTATCCCCTATATAATCAAGGGAGAAGCCTGGTTGTCGTCTGGAATTTTCTGCCCTAATATCATAGTGCATTACACTTTTTATAAATGTGGCACTTTACCTTGGCATTCTGAAGTAGAAACAGAAGTGAGGTTTTAGATTTTCAGCTTCTCCTTCAGAGAGTGAACTGTCTAAAAGTTCTAAGCATGTCCATTGCACTAGTTCTAGATATAGTGAATGTCTAATCAATGTCATCCTTTAGGAATGATGATGGCTACTATGAGGAGGTCATCACAGAAGAGTTGACAACACCTTAAATAGCTCACATATATACCACAACATTTTAAATTCTGTTTGGATGATCAAAGGTAAAATGATATTTGCGTTACTCACCAGTTCTGATAATATCATTGAGCACCTAGATCCAGCCATGCCTGTAGTCAACACCCTCCCTATTTTCCAGTTACATGAATCAGTCACTTTCCCCTTTTAACTTTCATGGGTTGAAAAGTTCTCTGTCCTGACTACACTTGTAACTGAAAGAGGCCTGAGAATATACAAGACACCTGGAAAGTAAGATTGCCACATATAATACATAATACAAAGCTAGATTTAGATGTCTCTGCAAGTTTTCTTTTGTATAGGTCAAGAGTCAGAAGGGGGGAATTTGAGAGCCAAGATCATGCCGATGTCAAGAATCTGCCAGATTAGGTTGCAGAACTATTTGCTGAAATGCCCTTTTACCCAGTCACGCTGAGCATTTTTAACAGTCTGCAGTTTACTCCTCAGAAATTTCACTGCCTAAAGAGCAGTATCTATCTCTTATGATGGCACAGTGTTAACAAAACAGATAAACACTCCAAAAAGATGTGCTGATGAGCTGTATGTAATATATACTTGAGGATAGTGACAGCCACTTATTGAAGACCTGCTGCATGCTAGGAATGTCCTGGCGGTCATTCCCACAATAATCCTGGGTATTTGATGTAATTATCCCCATATCATTAACACTGATGTTCAAGATCACTGAGATTCAGTGACTTTTCCAAAAAGAGTCAGTGGTTCAAAGCTTGGTCTCCCAAGTTCAAGCCCAGTGTTCCTTCCACCATGCCACAGTATCTTTCTATCCACAGAATGAAGAGGGGTCAGTAGGACTAACAGCACCAAAAGTGAATTAAAACAGCACAGCCCTGAAGGTGGAGGTGCTTCACACGGGAGCACCTGTTTCCAAAGGGTCAGAGCTTGTGGTAAGGAAAGGCATGATACAAGCTGTGTTCACTTCCTGACAATCCTGTAAATCCTTTCCTAAAGTCGTCATTATCTTTCTTTGCTCTTCCATCTCCATGTAACCCCCAAAATCAGTCTCAAAGTCATAAAGCTGGTAAGTATCAGAGGCAATACTGGAACTCACTCCTGTCTTGCTCCAGAACCCAGGCTCTTAACAATCACCTCAGGATTTTCCAAACATCATCACTCCTACATTACTTCTGGACTTTTCCATGCCCTCTTACCACCTGCATTGTTATTTACTTAGTACTTTAATTTAAAAAGATAGATTTCCATTTAAAATTACTTAAAGAGGAAACCTCACATTACTATACAAGTGGAAAGATCCTATCACTTGCCATAAATAGAAGGAAACCTCAAAATAAATACAAGAACAAGCCAAAGTTATTACATTTAAAAGACACTGTTACTTGATGATGTCTCTGAACCTAAAACTTGCATTTTTTGCTTTAAAAAACATTGAGAGGCTTTTAAAAATATATTAGCTCACACACGAGTCTTTCTCCCTGACATAATCAGATGAATTAAAAGAGAATTGAAAAGAAAATAACTTTTCTCACAACACAATTCTACATCATTTAATACCAAGTCTATATGCTACCCAGAATCTGGGTGGAAGTGCCAGCAGGCAGACGCGTGCTTTACTTCGGATCACCCTGCCTTAGTGTTCACTCTGGCTCCCACGCGGCTGCCACCTCCCCATCTCTGTGCCTTTGCCTCTGCTGTCAGCCCCACTATCCTTCCCTTTCTTGTAGCAAATCCCATCTCCCCTTCATGCAGCCTTCCCAAAATGTTTAATCCTAATGTGCTGCTTTGCTTCTGTACCACACGTTTAGGAAACGTGCTATTTATTGTCCTTAGTGCTAATGTAACCAACTCATGTGCAGATTTCATCTGGCTTTGATAAGCGTGATACTCAAACAAAGTGACTATCCCAATTAATCAGCTTCCCTATCTGAAAAGTAAACTGCAAAATATCGAACATCCATTCTAGCTCTGATGGTGGCTTCATGTATTTTAGAACTGGAACATATCTTAAAATCATCTGATCCATTCCCTTATTCTATAGATGAGAAGGCTCAGGCTTTAAAGTGATGTGTTTAAGGTTAAACCCCTAGAAGCTGATGACATAACTGGGGGCTGAGCCCAAAAACTCTTGGTGGACAGACATGTTTTTCTTCTATATTTTTCTCTATGATAAGGACGTAAGAGATCTATGGCCATACCACCCTGAACATGCCCTGTCTTGTCGGATAAGGACCTAAGAGCACTTAATAAATACAACTCAGAATTGAAACATTCAACAACAAATATCCATGTTCCTAGTTCAGTTGTTGAAAAATTCCACTGAAGAAAGACTCTTCCAGGAAACATATCCAGGGAAGAGCTTCATTTTTGCAAAGGAGGCTTTGCTGAGTTTGTTGGGATTTGTAAATGAGGTCTGATGGAGTGCAAGGGGCAGGGCAAAGGAAATAGGGAGGAGTGATTCTGCTACTGGTGATATTGTAGGAATAATAAATGTCTCCTTAGGGAGAGTTTTTTGTAACTGTTATTATTAAACCTCCCAAACATAACCGAGTGAAGAGCGCCTGCCAAATCGTACCTACCTCTGCTGCTGAGATGATTCAGATAAGCTTTAGATAAATACCCCCAGCTCTATGGCCCTGATCCAACAGGAGTTAGAACTTCCAACACTTTGAGGTTTGCCCAGCGCTAAGTAATTATCCCTGGAAATATTTACTGTTTATCTACCTTCAAATTTTAATGACGGAGATTCCACTGCATCCATTGTGATTCAAGGCACGGACAAAAGCTCCCCCCGACTCGCCCTAATAAACCTAATACTGCACACGGTAGTGCTTACATTTGTGTAAGGTTGCCTTGTCACCCCTTTCCAGCTTTTTCATGTGTGGAAAACAAGAAGTGTTTCTTAATTTGTTCCTTAAAAAACAGTATCTTATCCAGATTAGAGGTTCTGTGAGTTACTTTTGTTTTAAAGTCTGTTTCTTCATCTTCCGGGAATGCAGTCCATTTTTCTTAGCAAGGGATCTGTTCCTCTGTGACACATTTTCCTTGGACTCCAGGAGTATTTCTGTAGTGTTTTTCTATTCTTGATTGCCCTAATCAACACTATTCTCTCTACTCAAGGTCACCGTAAAGACCATGGCCTTGGAGTGAGAGAAGAGAAAATATAAGTTAAGAGGCCCCTCTGGGCCTCAGTTTCCCTATCGGATTAGGTTAGGCAAGCCCAAAGCTTCTTGCTGCTCTAAGAATCTGTGATCAGCATGTGATGAACAGTTCAATAAATGTTACCATCAGAGAACCAGCTCACTGTTTAATCATCTACGAAAGATGCTAATGGTCAGGAATGTGAACTTGAGGAGAAGTATGTGTTCACCTCTCCGTCAGGGACCCCCAGCAGTGAAGGACCCTCCACGAGCTAGGCAGTCTTCATCTTCCCGGAAAGGCAGCCTGAGAGTCATACTTCTCTTTCCTGTAGAACAACTGATAAAATCGTCTTCCTTTCCCTCTTCCAAAACAGCCCAGGGAGTCAGCAGATTTGCTGTAGGGCAGGAATTTTAGCTGCTCCATCCTGATCTCCAATAGGCAGTAAAGACTGGACTTTCCCAAGAGTCTGGCTACCAGCCAGGGGCAGGGCTGCAGCAGCCACCTCTAGAGCAGGGTCTTGGGGACCTGTGGGAAGCCACACCCCCCACACTTCTCTAAATGGGGTGATACTTAATGTCTCTCCATTTATGGGTGAATTTGTAAACTAGAATCAGAATAAATAATATTTGAATGAAAGCCCAGTAGCTTCACCTAGGAAGCAAACTGCTTGGTTAGATTTTAGAGCCTGATTTTTCTCACTAATATCTTCCCCTCTAACATACAGCTGCCAACTCCTTAAGGCACATAATGCCAACATCAGGCTTCCCAGGGAGTGAAACATTCCCTCCTTTGCTTCAAACCAGAAGACTAACATTCTGGTCCACATGTTTTCTCACCAATTTGCTGTGTAGCCTCAACAAACATCTTTGCCTGTCTGAACTCCAGTGGAGTCATCTATCAAATCAAGATGTGATTCAAAACACTTACCTGAGTGCCCATTTAAAAAGTGCTAATGAGTGAGATGATGTGTTACAAAGAAGAGCACAAGGCAATCTTTGCCCTCAACTAACGGTAAGATGAATATCAGTGACTGCAGCACAAAACTGAATGAGAAAAGTGCCACGAGAAATGGTAGCTTTGGTTGGGGTAGAAAATGAGAGAGCATGTTGAAGAAATTCATATTTAAGCATAAGTGAAAAAAAATGATAGAATTTCGGGGGCAGACATAGAGTAATATGAGTATTCCTGCCAGAAGAAACAACATGAGAACAGATATGAAGCAGGAAATGGCAGACTGTGTTTCGGGAATGTGGATGGTTTGGCTTGGTTAGAAAGTGGAGTGCAAAAGGAAGAATAGTAAAAGCAGAGAACTGAAGATACACAGTAAGGCCTGACCACCGGAGGTATTTATTTCATCTAGAGGTTATGATTCATTCTGGCAATAGGGAGCCATTAGATATTGTGGAGTGAAGGAGTGACGTGATCAAGGCTGTGCTTCAGGGACTTGAGTCTGGCAACAGTGTAGGACATGAATGAAGACTGAGGAGAGACTGGAGGCAATAAAGCAGTCAGGAAGCTGCTGCATTACCTCTCCCAGGGTGCTATAATGAGGCACTGATTTAAGGCAGTGCATAGCTCCTATGGTTGGGAGAAAAAAGGAAAGAAAATAGATACAAAAGCATTAAATTATGTGGATAGAAAATAGGTAGCAAGTTCAGTATCAAGAACTAGGAAGGGTCTGAGATCTGGTAAACTAATAATTTAGTCTGCCATAGTTCCATACACGTTAGCAGAAGGCATGAGATTCCTGGGTCAGAGACAAAGGACTTTATTCTCACAGCACAGCAGGTAGCATAAACTACATGTTTGCTTCTATTTCCCTTACCCCCAAATTTTATGGGGCAATACAGAGATGGGGCCAGGCAGATACAGCAAGCACAATGTGTTTGTGATCTAGCTGAGGAACCCTAAGCTTAGGAAACCTCCAATGTTTCATGGAGACACTAGCAAATCTGACACACCTTTGCCCCAGAGTAACATATTATCTTTGTTATCCTGGTCAGGAAAGAAATCTGCCCTATCCTCCAGAGGGGGACAATATCTTTATCTTCCAAAGCTATTTGCTGTATAAATATCCTTAACATATAGTCCTACACAAGGCTGTTCATGTCTTTTGCTCAAAACATAGGCAGAAATGAAAGAGCTCATGGAAGACCGTCTCCTGGAAGTCTTCCCTGTTGGGAATGAATATTTCCTAACTCCATACGTGACTGGAAAGCTTCCACCCGAAAGTAATTAGGTTAAATAGACTTTAGCAGGGCCACATAGGGGCCAAATAGACAAGACCATGTCTCCTTTGTTTAACTGTGTACCACCTAGAAACAAACAAAATTAGCACTACAGTCTGATCCGTGATGTTGTCAATCTGCAAGAACAAACACTTTTCTACTTCTTAAGAATGTTCCTTTACAGGATCATGTCTCCTGTTGATGAAGATTAAAATAGGGTTTACAAGTTGCCTCCCCCAGGGAACCATCCAGTGGACAAGCCCTCCCTCTCAATGCTTCAAACCCAGCTTGATTATTACTACTACACATATATTTTTCCTCCCATAAGGTTAGAGTGCTGAAGAAGATGGTTTTGCATGGCTGTGTAAACATCATTCCTGCTTCCCAGGATGACAGAGAAGGAGGGAAAACTCATAACAGCATTAGCATTTTTACTTACTGAGCACCTTTACCTGAAAAACCCAATTAATGTTTTGCTTAGGATGTAGTCATTTATACTCCATGACACCCCTGAGAGGTAAGGTAAGTTTTATTAAATTTACTTTACAGTATTACAATGGGGGGTTATGAAATTGAATGTCAGGTCAAGTAGGAAGCATTCAGAATGACACCAGCAGAAGTTGGAGAGCAAATATTGAGATCCCCTCTCAGGTGTTACCAAATAGAGGTTTCTTCCTTAATGAAGAAAATCCTGACAGCTGAGAACTATGAGACCACATCCTCTATTGCACTATTTTGTTGCACTCAATGATTCTACTTACCATTCCTATTTATTCTTCATATGCCTCTCTACCTTTACTTGGGCAAATCTGACCTACTTCCGAATTTCTACAAGTAGGGTTGATGCCATTTGCAGAGTCTCTTTCCCCATTGCCCACCCTACATATCCACCTCCTGTCCATCTCTTAAGGCCAATATCATCTCCTCCCTGAAGTCCTCCCAGGATCCCTCTGTTAGCCTTTCTGTGACTTATTATAAATATCTACAAAGCAAAGTAAAAAGTGGCATGTATTAGCTTCTTCCTAAACTGAAACCTTCTTGAAGACATGATTCCAGTCCATTTCTTCTCCATATTCTTCATGGTGCTGAGTTCAGTGTCTGACTCCATATAGTTTCTCAAGAAAAATTAATGGAATGAATGAACCAATTTACAACATATAAATGGATGTCAACGCTTCCTCTGTCATGATTGCTGGAGAATAACAGCATAATCTCATATGCTATGACCTGGCAAGATACTTAGCTTGATTATTCTTTAATTCCAGAGCACAAAAGCCACAGATGTGGTTTTGAACAGTACATCAAGATATAGAAAACTTGAACACAGAGGTTTTATCTTTCCTCTCAGCTCTTTTATTTTATACAAAATAGTAAAAATCTCTTCCATCTCTGCAGCCCTTTCATATTCTTGATTCTCATGAGATTTCATGTGATCTTTCATAATCTGCCCTCTGGGACCCATAAGGTACTTTATACTTCCCCCACTTTAGAGATGAGGAAAGTGAGACTGCTGTGGTCTGAATGTGTCCCCCAAAATATGCACGGCAAAGTTAATCCAATGCTTTCACTGTGTGTGAGGTGGGGCCTTTTGAGAGGTGCTTGGGTCATGAGAGGTTAATACCGTTATAAAAGGTCATGGCGGAGGGACACTGGCTCCTTTTTGTCCTTTTTCCTTCTGTCATGTGCGAACTCAGCATTCAAAGCACCATCTTGGAAGCAGAGACTGAACCCTCTTCAGATTCTTGAACCTGCCAACACCTTGATCTTGGAACTTCTAGTCTCTAAAACCATCAGAAAATAAATGTCTGTTCTTAACAACTTACCCAGTCTCAGCTGTTCTGTTGTAGTAACACAAATGAAATGACAGAAGTTGGTACCAGAGCAGTGGGCATGTCGTTATAATAAAGACCTGACAATGTGGAAGTGGATTTGGAACTTGTTAATGGGCAGAGGCTGGAATGGTTTTGAAGTGGATGCTGGAAAGATCTTGTATTGCCATGAATGGAGCATTAAGGGTGAATCTAGTGAGGAGTCAGAATAAGAGAACACTAGGAAAAGTCTGCACCTTGTTAGATCTTATTTAGGAGGTCATGACAGTAAGGACTATTCTGATGAAGTCTCAAAGGGAAAATGAGGAACAAGGTATTGAAAATTGGAGGAAAGCCCATCCTTGTTACAAAGTGGCGAAGAACTTGGCTGAATTATGTCCCTGTCCCAGGGCTTTGTGGAAGGCAGAACTCAAGAAAATTAACTAGAATATTTGGCAGAAGAAATCTTTAAGCAGCAAAGCATTCGGGGTTCCGTGTAGCTTCTCTTAAATGCTTATAGTAAAATGTGAGAACAGAGAAATGATTTAAAAATGGAATTTATCATCAAAAGGGAAGCAGAATGTAAACATTTGAAATTTTTTCCATCTGACCATGTAAAGAATAATAAAGCATATTAGAGGGAAAAAAACCAAGGCTGTGATCAAGTGGCAGTTTAATAATGAGATTAGCATGGAAGCCAGGTGTTATTCATCAAGACAATGGGAAAATAACCCTAAAGGCATTTCAGAGATCTTGAAGGCTGCTCTCTGCATCACAGGCCCAGAATACAAGGGACTTGGGGGCAGAATCGTTTTTGCGGAAGGGGCCCAGGGTACCTGTGGCATTTTGGAACTCACTTCCCAGGACTGACTGAGGTCTGTGCTTCTCACATTCCCGAGCAGCCCACCTCAGCCACCCCAGCTGTGGCTCAAGTGGGCCCAGGTGCAGCTCAGAATGCTGCTCTGGAGAGCATAAGTATTGAGCCTCGGTGGTATCACATAGTACTAACTCTACAGGCAAACAGAGTGCAAGGGCTGTGGAGGCATGGCTCCCTCCACCTAGATTTCAAAGGATGCCTCAGATAGCTTAGGTCCCAGGCAGAGATCTGCTACAGGGATGAAGCCACTGCAGAGAGCCCTCACTAGAGCAATGCCCAGCAGAACTATGGAACTGAAACCACCACAGATAGCCCCCACTAGGTCAATGTTTAGTGGAGCCATGGGGGCAGGGTCACCCTTGAGACCCCTGTAGAGCCACCACTGTGTAGCACCAGCTGGGAAAACCGCAGGGATGCAATTTCAATGTGTACATGCTGAAGTTTGGGCTGTGCTCAGGAAATCCCACCGGGCAGAGCTGCCAAAGGTTTAGGAGGCCTAACCCCCACTCCAGTGTGTCCAGGATGTAGAACGTGGAGTCAAAGAAGATAATTCTTAAGATTCCAGCTGGCCGGGCGTGGTGGCTCATGCCTGTAATCCCAGTACTTTGGGAGGCCGAGGCAGGCAGATCACGAGGTCAAGAGATCGAGACCATCCTGACCAACATGGTGAAACCCTGTCTCTACTAAAAATATAAAAATTAGCTGGGTGTGGTGGTGCGCACCTGTAGTCCCAGCTACTCGGGAGGCTGAGGCAGGAGAATCGCTTGAACCCATAAGGCAGAGGTTGCAATGAGCCGAGATCACACCACTACACTCCAACCTGGCGACAGAGCGAGACTCCATCTCAAAAAATAAAATAAAGTAAAATAAATAAAAATAAAAAAATTCAGCCTTAAGATTTAATATTTTCTGCCCTGCTGGGTTTGGACTTACTTGAAACCTGTTACCCCCTTCTTCTTTCCTATGTCCCACCATTGTACTTTGCAAGGACATAACTTGTTTGATTTCACAGGCTCACAGCTGGAGGGAAATTTGCCTCAGTATGAAATGTGCCTTTAGTCTCATCCATATCTGATTTAGATAAGACTCTGGACTTTAGATTTTAAAGTTGATGCTAGAACAAGTTAAGACTTTGAGGAGCTATTGGGATGAAAAAAATGTATTTTGCATGTAAGAAGGGCATGAATTTTGGGGGCCGAGGATGGAATGCTATCATTTGAATGTGTCCTCCAAAATTCATGTGCTGAAAACTTAATCTCCAATGCAACAGTATTGAAAGGCAGAGCCCTCATTAATAGACTAATGTCATTATAAAAGGGCTTGATGGAGTGGAGACTTGGGGTCTTGACAAAGAGATGGCTTAAGGTGGAGGATTAATTATATTATTTTATTGTTAACATTAAAATTAGTATTTTATACATGCTTCATTTCATTTTAAAAATGCATTTGATTTGGGGCTTGAAAAATGATTTAAAAATAAAAATGAAAGAGCTTGACAGAGTTTGGCCCTTTTTGCCCCTCCACCTTTTGCCACGTGAGGACATAGTGTTCCTCCCCACTAGAAGATGCACCAGTCAAGGTGCCATCTTGGCAGCAGAAACCAGACACTCATCAGACAACAGAACCTGCCAGCCCCTTGATCTTAGACTTCACAGCCTTTACAACTGTGTGAAAATAAGTTTCTGTTCTTTATACATTACCCAGTCTCAGGTATTCTGTTATAGCAGCACGAACAGACTAAGACAGAGGCTAAAATAAGTTAAGTGATCTACCCAGTGACAGATCACTAGTTATCAGTAGGTTGGGATGGGATCTCAAATATCTGATTCTAAATCTAGGACTCCTCTCTTTGCCATTAGTTAAAACAATGAATCTATTCTTCTGCCTTTGAAAATTTTATTTCAGACTTATTGCTCATTAAATAAGCATCTATTTAGTGCCTTCTTTGTATCTGAATGCTAGTTATAGAGGAAGAAATCAAGTAAGCATTGCCTCTGCCCCTAATAAGTTCACAGTCTAATTGAAGAGACCAGTAGGTAAATAAGTAACTACTGTGTGGTGTGTGCCTTGATTAGTGTGTAACTGAGTAGTGAGCAAATTTAGAGAAAAAGAATTTCAACCAGATATGGGCAGCAAGCCCTTAAGGTAGCAAAGCGGGGACAGGCATCCCAGGGCAAGAGTAAACAATGGGTAAACATATGAAAATGATTAGAATACACGGTGTGTAAGAAAGCTATGAGGCCAGAGGTGACCAAAGACCAATCATGGAGGACCCTATCCACCAAATAACAGTTCAAAATGCATTGTAGTAGATAAAAGCTATTGTAGACATGGAGTGGGAACTTGAAAACATTGAAGTGGGGAGAGGCATAATCCCATTTGAATATTAGATTAATTGTTCTGTGGTTATTGGTGGTGGGAGGGAAGTAGTGTACTTTGAAATAAGGAGACCCTTGGGAAGCTTCTACCTGGTTGAAATCTAGAGATTGAGGGCCTGAATCAAATTCATGATAAGAGATTAATAAGACACCAAGAAAGTAAATATGGAAGCAATTTAGTAAATAATTATATTAGGAAAGGATATATGAGAAAACAGAATCTTAAACACCTCCCAGATCTGGCGTGGGTGTCCGGGTGAATGATGATACCATTTAGGAGAACAAGAAAGTCTATGGGAAAGATGATGAGTTTATTTTGGACATATTGCATTTGAGTTAATTGTGAGCTATACAAGGAGAGCTGTCAGGGAGGCAAACAGATACAAGGGTATGGCATTTAGCACAGAGGTCTGGCTTAAGAGTGTTTTCAGAATCACAAGATTATAATTGGTAGTTCCTGCCACAGGCTTAGAAGTGTCCATCCAGAGATAATGTTTAGGATTAGAAGAATGAGAAATCAGAGTGAGGAGGGGAAGAAAAAGAAAGAAATCCTGGAAGAAAGCAGAGATGGTGCCACGCTTTTCTCAAGCACTGAGGGAGAGAAACTCAAATGCCCTGAGGCATCCCTGTATGTAATGGTTTAACTTCTCTCCCAGAAGGGTACTAGTTATGAACCTTCCATAGGAGAATTGAGAAAATAACATCACTCAAACTATTTTCTGTGTTATGTGTCCCAGGTGAGGATCCCTGGTTGAGAAAGACTGTCGGGCAGAGGGGAGGAAAGCCAGCAACAGTCATGCCACAGCAATCAAAAGAGATGGCCGATGCCAAATGTCACGAAGAGTTTGAGAAGGAATAGCACAGGAAATACCTACAGGACTTGAAAACACAATTTATTACCAGGTAGAAGGAGCAATTGCAATGCGTAGGGGAGGAGAGGACATCGTACTGTTGGGTGACTAAATGGGTTCTGATAAACAGACTGTAGTAAAAATGCTGAAAACTAGTGTATGCCTTTGAAGAAAACTGACTAGTAAGAGGAGGAAAGAAATCAGATTATAGCTTGTGGGGAATCTGGTACTGGTTATATTTATACACTGAGAAGAAAGAACAAGTATGATGGAGGTAGCAATTGAGGAAAAGACCACAAAGCAAATGACTGACAAAACAAGATTCACAAGGGAGTGAACTGGATACAAAGATGGGCAAAGAGATGACCCTTAGTCAGCAGGATGAATCTCTCTCGCTCTCTCTCTCTCTGACACAGGGAGAAACGAGGGAAAGAGATAGAAGGAGATATGCTTGTAGATATCATAAGAGGCAGTTGGTGTGGTAAGAACGATAATGATGATCCATCTTTTCAGTGAAGTAGTAAAGTTCATCCGTGTTAGAAAAAAAAAAAATGACAAAACTGGGCATTTTCAGAAAGGGGTAAAATTGGGTAAGAGCCATGAAGGAAAAATTGAGAAGGGATGTGACTTGGAACCTGTGGAAAGATAGCCAAGCTGCATGGAGGATCCAGTTAAGATCACAAACCCCTAGAAATACTCACCACATTATATTCCAGATTATTTCCACTTGCATAGATGGAGTACATGCAATCACTGCTACTCTCTGAGCCCATCTCTTTGAAATCGAAGACACACATTTGCAAAAGAACTACCCCAGTTTATGGCAATCATGCTTAGCTATGAAAGAAGTTGTTCCTAACAGATTCATAATGAAGACTGAACGCTCTTACTTAGCCTGATCCACACAGTCCTCTAGCTTCCTTAGATAAAAAGTTCACAGTAACTTGTTTCTCTCCAATTAATATTCTGCAGTGTACATCATTTGAAAATATTACATCTTCACCAGCCAGCCACACCAACCCAAATGCACTGATACATAAAATAGGACCCTTGACTTAAGCAGATTCAGCCGTTATTCAGGAACAAGCCTACACCTCTCTTTAACTGGGTCCTTAAGCAGTCTTAAGATGATGTTGACACTCTAGATCAAGGACTAAGATGCAGTCAGAAGTATTTTTTCTATCTCTGGACCATAGACTTCTGTCCTTGAATTTATGGTATTCAGTACACTGTGACTTAAATGGAGAGGTTTGGTATTAAATCAACCAGTACGAACTCATTGTCTATCCACTACATGACAGACACTATGCTAGGTGCTCAGGATGCACCCATATATATAACAGACATAGTCTCTCTTATTGTGATCCTTACAGTGTAGTGTGAAGAAAGTCAATCTTACTGATAAGGTCATCAGTGAAGAGGTTATTAAGAGAGAAAGAGGATCTCCACTGGACAGTTGACATGAAAAAGTACACTTGAACTGGGATTGTAAGCTGGACCCAATGGTTTAAAATCCTTTAGCCCCATTTTTGACAGTATGAGTGATGATATTAGATGGCCTGCTAGCTATGAACAGTTTATTCATCCTACCCATCTCTGTATCAAGCTTACAAAGGAAGTCTAACACGTGGGTTGGGTGATATCTCCTTATACACTTATAGTAAAACTAGTGTTAAAAAATTTCCAAACAAATATAGACTCCTACACTTAGAGAGGATTTTACGGCCAATTTATTGCCCTTCTGGTGTTTGAATCTCTCATATAACCTTCTAACCAAGTAGTCATACAGCCTCTGATTAAATACTTCCAGTAAGGAGTAACACTACCCCCAAAGATCACCTACCTTATCTTAAAATTTACTTCATGTTTGGGCCGGATGCGATGGCTCACTCCTGTAATCCCAGCACTCTGGGAGGCCGAGGCGAGCAGATCACAAGGTCAGGAGATCAAGACCATCCTGGCTAACATTGTGAAACCCCATCTGTATTAAAAATACAAAAAAAATTAGCCAGGCGTGATGGCGGGCACCTGAGACAGAGCTTGCAGTGAGCCGAGATCGAGTCACTGCACTCCAGCCTGGGTGACAGAGTGAGACTCCATCTCAAAAAAAAAAAAAAAAAAAAAAAAATTTACTTCATTCTTTGAATGGAGTTTTGTCTTCCTGTGGCTTCTACCCATTTTGTCCCTAAGCTTAAAAGGCACAGAAGCATCAGTTATACAAGAAAAGCTTACAGGATTTGTGGGTAGGTGATGCCACTTACTAAAATCATTAGCACAGCTCTTAATCTTAGGCTTACTTACCCACATTTCCAGGAGAAGCAAAGAGTATACATTCTCACTACTACCATCAGGGAATGAAGAAACATGCTATGTGTGTATATGCTAAAACAAAATCAATTATAATGGAACGTTTGGAATAATGACTGTCTGGGAGAAGAGAGCCAGAGATTCTCACTTATCTGCCAGTGTGACAGATGTGGCCTGTCTTTTGAGCCCAGCTCTGTCTCTCCCTCTCTTCTTTCCTATATTTAGTTCCTCACTCAATCAACCAACATGTACCAAATTATCTATCTCCTACATGCCAGGTACTAGGCTAGGTGCTCAAAGTGAGGTGTATCACTTCCCTCTCCTGACCCACACAGGCAGTTAGATCTCAAGATGCAGGTTCAGAACAGGAGGGAGAAAAATTTCCCTTTAGATCTCAGGCTCATGTTGCGAACTCTCAGTTTGCTAGTGTCTGCACTGGAGTAAAATGATGCCTGTTTTCTATTTAGTACAGTCTCTCGTAATTGTAAGTCCCTTAGGAGACACAAGGCATAAAGAATATGGATCAGAATACAATATAAACATTCCTGTATCCCCTAAGAAAATTCTATGTTGCAAACTTTCCAATTCTATATTATCCCTTAACCAAATCCTTTACTATTGGAAGGTAGAGTAATTCTGAATCCAGGGCATTTCTTACACTCCAGTTTTTCCTCATCCCAGCTTCTGGTGGGTTTATGTCTTGAAAGTAAACCAACATGGAAAGAATTCCCACTGAAAATTCTATAAGCCATTGGAAGGCAAAACTGTGCACATTCCAGTGGGGAGCTAAAGAAAAACGGGTGCATTCTCCCCTACTTTACCCCTAGAGCCCTCACACAGTGGCAAGAGAATCAGTAACTGACAGCAGTGGAAACTGATTTCCTGGAGTAGATTTGAAGTCCGAAGGCACCAGGGGCAGAGGTGGGAGTGGGGTCGGGGGGTGGGGGTTACTGTGACGTCACTGAGCTCCCTCCCTTGGTGGCCACGGAGGTCTGAGGAAGTAGCAGGGCCTGGCAGGAGGTGGCTTGCCTCTGGGCACTGGAGGATCTGGTGAAGCAACATCTGCTAACCAATGAACACAGCAGAGCATTGCTCTGAGCATCAGAGAGGGCATCCAGAAGGGAGAAATGGCAGATGCCAGGTAATAGCTGACCAGATTTATTTGTTAGCACATATGGGACTCTCCCTAGGGACCCCCTGAAATAGCTTAAAGGGCCTTGCCGGGGACTGGAGATACTGCATTAGCAGGTGCAGACGAAAGGCATTGAAATATGGGCTTTTACCAATAATGCTTCATTCTAAAGAAAGAGTGGAGGGCTGTGGGGAAACCAAGATGACAGACTCCACAGAATTACAGAATGTTGGGGTTAAAGGGGAACACAGAGATCACCTGGCATGAAATCTTTATTGCTTAAACAGGCAAACAGAAACCCAGAAAGGGGAAGGGACAGAGAAGGTCACACAGCTGAGGAAGTGGCAGGAGGAAGACCAAGACTCCTGTCTAGCACATCCCCTTTCCAGGGTCTGGGTGGGTTCCACTTCTCCAGTTATACTGGAAACCTGTGTGGCTCTTGGTGACGAGCATGCTGAGCCTTGTATTTGTAGACACTGACTAAATATGTGTGGATTGATAGTTTGGACAGCAATGCTGACTGTTAATTTCTGCATTTGCACCTTTAACAGATCTTTGAAAGAAAGGAAGAGGGAAGAGACCAAAGGTCACGGAGAAGCTAAGTGGTGTGGGGCCTTCCCCATGCCCCACAAGTACCGGCTGCCCTGTTCCCTATGTGTGGGGATTCTTGGCATACAGAGGGAGGTGGGCCGCCAGTTTATATGTGTGCACAGATTTGTAGTGTGTGTGATGTGATTTTGGTAGTTTCTGTGCTTCTACACAATGCGTGTTTCTGATAGAACAGGAAAGGAGAGAGACTTTGGACAAAGGGGCAAGCTCTGTAGAAAGAACGTCTTCGATGCAGGTAATAAAAAGGCAAGTAATAATGCTTCTCACAAACAGCCACTAGCAAGCCTGCGCCACTACCACAGCCATAAAACACCCACGCCTGCCGTAACCCATAACCAGCTCTGCACGATGCCCCGCCCAGCCTGCCTCCCGCATCGGCTCTGCACCAGGCTGCTGCAGAGCGCGTCACAGGCTCCCTGGAGAGGGCTGCCCATCCAGAGCGGAACCTGATTACCTTTCTCTCCTCCTCACCACCGAGGGTGGGTCCCACCTGCTGAGATGGGAGAAGGAGGGTGAAACTGCAATGATCTGTCACCTTTACAAGGTTTCCAGGACAACACCATGGAGATGGGGACATTTGAATTCCCCACATTCCATCTCCCAATGCTGTGTCCTTTCTTAGACTGCCATGGCCTCCTCAGTTCATGCTCTTTCCCAGGGTGGGGATGCTGCTTCTGTGGAGCTGCTCCCCAGCAGGCCTGCATGCAGACCCTCCCACATCAGTCAGCCACAGCAGCTAAGAACTACTCAGAATAGCTGGTTTTACTCAACACCTAGGATAGGCCTTGCATTTTGCTAAGGGCTTTACCTGCACACCTTATTTAATTCTCACAACAAATTTATGATGCAGATACTATTGCTCAGATGATTGCTTTGTAAATCAGACAACTGGAGCCTAAATATCACATAGCTAGAAAAAGAATGTGACTCAAAGGTGCAGCCACTGGCCAGAGACTATGCTTTTAGGCACTTTATTATAGGTTGACAGTTTAACCAAGACCACTCTCATAGTCAGAAAACGTTTAATGTTTGGATTTGAAGTAGGTTAAGTGAGCTGGCAAGGACATGTTGTTCTGTGAGGTTTTCCAAACCCCTTGAAATCGTTGGCTTGAATTATCTCAGCACCTTGAATTATCTACTCCACTTAGTGTTGAGTTTATACTCATCACCCTGCAAAAATGCTTGGCCAGGACCCATTTGCTCCCATGAAAACAGTTTTCTCCTCTTGATGGAAAGCATGCTAATGTTTATGTAACACTTGGCACTTTTCTTGTATATTCTCCCACTTAGTCCTTCAACTGGCCCTGTGATGTGGACATGGGAGGGGGTGGGTCTAATCTCACAGATGTGGAAAGGATGATTGCCTCACCTAGGAAAAAGCAAACACTTCCCACAACCTGATCACCACACAAATTGATCAACTGGTAACCCCTTGGTAACAGCTGATGAAATGCTTTCTTCTTCTTCCTGAGTCCTGAAGAATCCACCTGTTAACAGTACAGAAAACTCTTCCTGGTCTATTTGCCCTCCTCTCCACTCAAGGAGGTAGAGCCTCAGAAGAAACAAGGGTTCTCTTCTCACAACAAGAGAGCAATTTACAAGATGTCCTCAGAGGGAGGGAAGAGCCACAATGTCTTCATTAAAAGGGAGATGTAAACATCTGCCTAGTCTTTTGAAAACACTCCCCACTGGGAACAGAGATGACAAAGAGAAAACACAGCAAAAGGAGAGAACAGTGAAATGAACAGGAGGCAGCTGCTCCAGGACAGGGCACTAAAATGTTAGTTAAGAGTGCCAGGTCCCTCAGTGGCTTCCTTGAGTCTACAAAATAAAGTTCCAATGCCTGTCCAGTTTTCTTTCCAGCATGTGCTCTAGGCTCCAATCAAAATGGAAAACCATTCCATGCACATGATGAAGGCAAGGGTTTGTATACTCAGATGCCTGAAAGGCCCAGCCAGCAACGTGATGGCCTGCCCCAGTTAGGTGTAAGTAAAACAGTATACCAGGCATACTTCTAATGACTATTGACCCTCAGAAAACAACAGGGATCAATGAGGCTGGAAGGCAAACTGGAATGTTTCTGCCCGCTCTAAAGAGGGTGGAAGTTGCCCAGCTCCAGTTAATCATGGCTCAGCTTAAAGGCAGCTTACAGCTACCAGAGCTTCTGAATGAAAAGAACCTAGCAATGCAGAAATCTACATGAAATATCCTATCATCAAATGTAGACAACTGGTTCATAATTTTTTAAACATAGGCTAAACAACATAATTCTGTGAGCCAAAGCTAGCCAAACAGTAGCCAGTTTGAAGCCTCTGTCCTAACTTCTGCCTACACAACTTTATTCCTACTGTTTGAAATACTGTCTCCTCTTCCCCATTGCCTGTTCAAAGCCTATTCAGCCATAACCTGAGACAGTAGTGGAGTGCCAAGAAAAATGTCCCAAGGTTGCAGTTTTTTTAAAATAAATAATATGCTAGGGGAAAGTGGTATAAAACTTGGAAAAACAGGTCTAGTGAATATCACAGGTCTAATAATCCCCAGCATGCTAATTTCGTGAAGCGATAAAGTGGTCGTGAGCAGCAGACAGGAAGCACGGTACCAGGCGAGAGAGCAACAGCACTCCATGCTGGCAGACGGGCGCCCGTCCCAGCTCTGTCATTCACTAGCTGTGTTTCCCTAAGCAGCCAACTTCACTCTCTGAGACTCGTTTGCCTCATCTGAAAAATGGGGAATCATGTCTACCTGCCTACTTACAGAATTGTTGTGACAATCAGATTAATGAGTGAAAGAGTGTGAACGTGCTTCCAAAATTCGAAGGTAATAAATACGTAAGTCTCCAAGGGGTAGGGGATTATTACTAACATAACTTTTTGAGGTTATTAATAAAAATTAGAACAAGAAAAAACCTGCCCATCCCAGTACAAACAAAATGCCTTTTAAAAGCACACACCTGCTATTCATTTCCAGGACTTAGAAAAAATAAAATATAAAAAGTACATGCCCTTTGGCCTAGGAACTTCACTACTAAGAAATTAGCCTAAGAAAATAGTCATGTGTGACTGCATTATTTAGCTACAACTATGTTTATGGCAATATTGTTTGTAATGGGCAAAACATAAACAAAAAACAACCTCAAAACGTCTTCTATGTCCAACTATAAAGAGGTTTGGTTAAACACAGCATAGTATCTCCAGGAGTTAAATATCATGTACTCATTAAAAGGTCTAATACAATTTTGTGGAGAAAAAATAATGTGTTTTGAATTAAAAAAACTTATATAGTACAACGCCATTTGTATAATTATGGTTGTATATATTTGCATAGTAAAATATTTTTAAAATTTTACAACCCAAGGATAATGAGTTATCACCCTGGTAAAAACACAGGAGATTTTGATATTCTTCTATTTGCTTACTGATTTTTTTCTAAATTTTCTAAAGAGATCAGGTATAGCTTTTATAGTACCAAGAAAATAACCAAAGTGGTAACTGTGTCATTTTCAAAATACAAAATTCTACCCATCCTCCAAACCCCATTCGAGGAACCACCTTGTCCACAGGACTTGCAGAATTCTACCAGTGGAATGGCACACCTCTGTCATTAAAACCACATTTCACTTAGCATCTTTCCCGGGAAACATTATTTCTACACAGTATTAGAGTTATCTGTAGACTTGTTTTATCTCCCGATATAAACACCTTGTGGACATGAATCATGCCTAGGACAGACCTTTGTATATAATAAACACTTCATATATTATAGAACCGCTTCATCAAAAGTACACTTAAGTAACTGTTTTCTGAAAAGATGTGTGTTTTGAAGTTTCCTGTCTCCCCAAGGATACACTCTGTCTTTGACTGAGGAGCATAACACTATCAACATCATCATCCCCATCCTGATAAACAGTTATTGTGCACTTACTATATGCCAGATGCATATTTGCTTTTAATAAAACAACATGATATAAAGTACTCTCTTACACCTACACCCACTTTTAGTTGAAGAAACAGACTCAGGAGAGTAAAGTAACTTGCTGAAGGTGGCAGAGCTTAATAAACAGTAATATGGTATTTGAACCAGATCTGGTTCTGCAGCCCTAAATCTTCTGATCACATTGTCCTGCCTTGAACACAATGATGACCATGCCTGCAGTGGTCATGCATGTAAGGTTATAAATTCATGGAAAAGCTAGTTGTTGAATTTCCTTTCATCACTCTGCATGAAATACTTACTATAGGACCACAAAATGTCTTTAATTCCCACTGAAGGATGAGACATCAATTATCAATTATCCATGTGAACAGAAACTTAAGTGTAGTGTGGTGCAATGGCAAGTATATTGGCCTAGAAATTATTAAACCAGGGTTCAATAATTTGGCTCTTCCACCAACTCAATGGGGGAATCTGGGGCACCAGTCAAGTCCATCTTTATGGGAAAAGGCTGGGCGCAATGGTGACTATGCTTTGTCTCAGAATATCCTCCTAATTGTCTCAGCTTTCACTCAGGCCCTCCCAACCCATTCTTCATCCAGCAGTCAAAAAATCAGATTGTGTCATTCTCCTTCTTAAAATGCCTCTGTGAATTCCTCCACACATTGAATAAAGATACAGTCGCTTAAGATAGCATCAGTATAATCAGGCCTCTGCCCACATCTCCAACCTCTTGTCCCCTTGCTTGCTCCATGGAAGCCACATGACCTCCTTTCTGCCCCTCAGAGGTCAGATCCTGCAACTGTTGTACATTCCTCTTAGAGACCCCTTGCCCCCATTATCAAACCCAAATGGCACACACCAGAGAAACATATTTATCCATCATGCCTACAGATAAAAGCTTCTACCTCAGAGAGGGCTTCTCATTTCTCCAACCTAAAAACAGCTCCATTTTTGCCTCCTTTAGCACCTTATAGTCCTTTCTCCATAGTATATCATAGTTTGTAATTATATAGTTCTTCCTTTGATTGTTTGCACAAATGCCATCTGCCCATTAACATTCTCCATGGAGGTGGGGATTGGGTCTGTTTTGCTTACCATGCACCCCAGCAATGTGTCTCTGCCTGGCTTAAAGTAGGTGTTCACTGTTCAGTAATTAAAGGCTAGAATGTTGGTGTGATAATTGTGAGTTACCAGAGCAGATAGGTGGGAATATTTTGGGGAGGGAAAATAGACCATACTATTGGGCTGGGGAACAAAGATGAGGTGCTGACAAGTAGAGTGGCTGGGCTCAAGTGCTGAGAATCACAAGAACAAGAGATGAGCCCAGATAGGTCATACTCGAAGAGCTAGGTCTGGGTCCTTTACCCAGCACCTTGGGGGCACATTGTGTGTGTGTCGGGAAGGGAGGATGGGCACACTGTTCTGGCAAGCTGAGCCCCTCCACCTGCTCCTGACACGGCACCTGCCTCAGATTGGTGTCTGTACCTCTGGAATGCAGTGGGCATTGGCAGGCAGCATCTCAACACTGCATTTCAGTCCTGCCATGCTGCACTGCAGCTACTGCAGTCTGCCTCATCGAGCCCTTCCAGGGCAAAGGCATCCCACTCCAACTGTCTCTCTGCTGTGCCAAGAATTTTCACTCTGAGATGGGACCCACAAAACAATAGCTGCTCATTCTTGCTGTCACTTCTCTCAGTAGCAACACTATTTCAACACAGCAAATAGTGCCTGCGCTGCACTGACACATCCTCAGACAGCCTATCCCATAACTCGGGGGGCAGGGCAGCTGCAAGGGAGAGACAATAGCTTCAGTCTTTTATATTGACAACAAGAGGTTAATACCTAAAGGGAGACAAGGGGAATATTTGCTCTGAATATTATTTTTATTTGAAAAATTATCTCATTTATTTTTTCATGCAATTTGTCACTATTGCTTATCAAAGTTCTCTGTAAATGTGCAATCTATGAATAATATACACATACTACTTGCCAATTGTTTGTTTATATGGAAACTCTAGCATGCATTGACCATTTACAAAGCACTGTTGCATTCTTTCTTTGAGCTTCACAGCAACCCTGGGAGGTCAGTGGGACATTATATGAATTTCCTGAAGCTGCTGTCATATATTACCACAAACTCAGTACCTTAAAGCAACAGAAATGTATACTCTCTCAGTTCTGGAGGCCAGAAGTCTGAAATTCGGCAGTGCAATTCTCCCTTTGGGGACTCCTAGGACTAATCTCTTCCTTGTCTCATCTAGGGTCTAGCGGCCACCAGCATTCCTGGACTCATGACTGCAGTGATGCAATACCTGCCTGGGTCTTCACGTTGCCTTTGCCTCTGTGTCAAATGCCCTTTGCCCTTTTCTCATAAGGATGCTTGTGATGGCATTTAGGACCTACCCATACTTACTCACGATACTCTCCTCATCTCAAGATCCTTCACTTAGTTACATCTGCAAAGACCCTTTTTCATAGTTTCCAAAGATTTAATGTAGATTTCTTTTGGCGGCTATTTGTCAGCCTCTCACAGGCATGGGTGATGGTGGCCCCTCTGCAGATAAGCAAACCAAGATTGAAGGACTTGCCAATGGTCACAGTTAGTGACAGATGCAACACAGAAATGAAATTTGGGGTTGATTCCATGTTTTTGCTATTGACACTGAAGCAGCTACATTGTCTGGGGTAAATACCAGGGGTTCGTCATCTCACGCCAAGAAAATTTAGGACATGGGCACATGCGAGTTTAGGAGTGGAGCTTTAATAGGCAAAAGAAAGAGAAATGAAACAGCTCTCTCTCTAGTGACAGAGAGGGGACTTCCGAGAGGAAAAGGCCTGCCGGCAGCAGATGCACCAGATTTTATAGTCAGGCTTGAGGTCGTGGTGTCTGATTTGCGTAGGGCTCACAGTTTGGCTCCATGAGGTGTGACGGTTACATAGCGTCGGGAAGGCTGGCCACCCCACCCTAATATTATGCAAATGAACTCTCCCCTTGGCTGGCACCATCTTGTCTACTCCTTACCATACTCGAGGCTGGCAGAGAAGGAAAGATGGAGCTGCCATTTGAACACATGTAGTCCAAGGTAGTTCTTTCCTGCTGGCATTCACCCATACAAGCTCCCAGTTTGCTTGTCTATGTCCGCAGCTCGACTTTGCAGGCTGCTCTTTGTTATAAAATGATTTGGGGCCACTGTTCATTAAAAGGAAAACCTTATCATCGATTTCCAAACTCTATCTGGCTAAGTAATTTCTTCTTAACTCCTGTATCAACATGGATGAAGTTGGAAGCCATTATCCTCAGCAAACTAACACAGGAACAGAAAACCAAACACCATATGTTCTCCCTTGTAAGTGGGAGCTGAACAATGAGAACACATGGACACAGGGAGGGGAACAACACACACTGGAGCCTGTTTGGAGGGCAGGGAGAGGGACAGCAGCAGGATAAATAGGTAATGCATGCAGGGCTTAATGCCTAGGTAATGGATTGACAGGTGCAGCAAACAACCATGACACATATTTACCTACATTACAAATCTGCATATTCTACACATGTATCCCAGAATTTAAAATTAAATTAAGTTAAAAAAATTTTTATCGTTAGGACACTTCAACTTTATCATGTGGCCTCCCAAATGTCCCTCTGAAAGAGGGAGAAGACAAAAGTTTCCCTAGCTCTCAAGAACCATTCAGTCTTTGTAGGGAGTTCTGGGAAATTCCAGATGGACTCAAAGTCAAGTGACTTGTCTGGGGTTACTTAACCAGTTGGTGGTTGATCCACCCTGAGAGCCATGCCCTGGAGAAGCTTCCTGATATGAGATCTCTCAATTCAGTCACTTCTCCAACCTGCTTTTCTATGCCCAATTAAAGAGATAAGGATCAATGAAGACTTTCTAGAAGCAGCACACCATAAGTCAAACCCAAAGGAAATAGATGTCTCTGAAATATCAGAGAGCAGAGGACAGCACATGTTTGAGAGAGGCAGAAACCCAAGACCTGGGCAGGAAACAGGGTCAGACTGACTGGACTATAAGACTTACTGCAGTGAAAAAGATGACTTCAGGGGAGCACTGTGCATTCTCTACAGCTCACCCTTTCACCTTAGCTGATTCTGACTTTGGGAACTATTTCACAAATATGTAAGCTGTTTGCTAACTGATAGCAATGCAAAATAATTATTGTCTATAGACATGCAAATAAATTCTGTACAGTGGGGGAACAACTTTTCCCCTTCTCCCATGGAAAAAAATAACTTTATCTCCATTTGCAAATTCATTTCAATATTCATGATCTATAGATGTACCTGTTCTGCGGATTATCCTTTAACTGGTTGTGTTATCACACAACCCATTTTCTCATTAAAGGAGTTAAATAAAATCCTGAACACATGTTCATGTCTATATCTATATGAGAATCATAATTTTTTTCTATTTTTTTAAATTCGAAATTGACTTTTATTCACAATCAGTTGCATAGGCCTTCCCATCAACATCACTGATGCTCTCCAATGCTAGATAAGGAATTGCAAAGGAAATAATGGTCAAGTATGCAAGAGTAGAATAATAGAGTCTGAATTCACCATTTTCTCCTAGGAGTTTTTCTTCCTTGACTCTTTTTTTTGTTTTTGAGACGGAGTTTTGCTCTTGTTGCCCAGGCTGGAGTGCAATGGTGCGATCTCAGCTCACTGCAACCTCCACCTCCCAGGTTCAAGCAATTCTCCTGCCTCAGCCTCTCGAGTAACTGAGATTACAGGTGCCTGCCACGACATACAGCTGTTTTGTATTTTTAGTAGTGATGGGGTTTCACAATGTTGGTCAGGCTAGTCTCGAACTCCTGACTCAGGTAATCGGCCCACCTCAGCCTCCCAAAGTGCTGGGATTACAGGCGTGAGTCACCATGTGGGCCTCTTCCTTGACTCTTAAGATTCCATCCTTTCATTCTTTGAACCCAGACCGAGAAAGACTCCAGGTGTCTTGTTCATTATTTAATTCTGATTAATGTTCCTTCAGTAAGGAAAGAACTAACTCCTTCAGGTAAGGAAGACTGAAGGTTAACAGCATCAAAAGCCAATGTGAAAAATCAGGATTTTATCTTTTATTTTTAGTTATCTTTTACCAGTTCTTAGAGAGTTCTGTGTTCAGAGTTCTGAGATTTCTTGAAGCCAGAAACTACCTTTAAGCTCATCTAGTTTCATGTGTTTTATTGATGAGGAAATGCAGCCCAGAGAGGGGACAGGGCTTGTCTGAGGACCCTGCAGGCAGAGCCAGGACTAGTGCACGGCACCAAGTTAAGAATCCCATAGATCTGGATTCCTATACCAGCTAACCTATTATAAGCATGTAGTGAGGCAAGTTACTTACCTCAAAAAACCTTAGTTTTCAGTACCTGCCTCATAGCACCTACCCCATGTGGGTTGCCTTGAGGGTCATATGAAATCATGCGTGTATAAGGCAATATCATAGAATCTGACCAATGAGAAGTATTCAACAAAAGTCAGATACTAGAACTTTTGTTACACAGTCCTGAGATGGCAGTAGGGAAGAAGGGTTGTGAGGTGACTGAATTTCACATTTGTCTTATACAATACTATCACATTATTATTTCATGTGTATATCCATTTCCCCAATAAATGGGCAGATTTTTTGAAGACAGGGATTATCATCCCCTCTTAGATAAACACTTTCTGTATGCTTGGGCACTGAGCTAAGTGCTTTACTTGCATCATCTCATTTAATCCTCACAAAACTTAAGGAGATAAGTGATATTATTTGGCTCCTATGATAAAGACTGATAGCTACGTATCCAATAGCCACTATCTTAGTATATTCATTACTAAGTAAACTCCAGTTTTTTAGAGGCAGTGAAGTACCAGACAAAACAGTATATCTCTCAACATCTTTTGCAGTTAGGGATGGTCCCATGGCCAAGTTTGTGAGTAGAGTTTCTGGGAAACATTCTTTGAAAGAGGACTGACCCAGTTAACAGACGACTGTTTCCCTTCCATGTTTTCCCTATATACCTGCAAGAAACTCAGATGTGATGGTTGGAGCTGCAGCAGCCATATTGTGCACAAAGTCACACACTAAGAATAAAGAAAGAAGCTATGCACTAAGGATAACAAACAGAAAAATCGACAGAGCCTGAGTCACTGTGAATTGGATAAATGCTATACAAGCCTTCGTTTGCCTATTCTCTGACTTCTTTAAATGAGAAAAAATAAATAAAATTCTAATTTGTTCAAGTCACTGTTTTGGGGAATTTTTTCTTTCTGCTAGCTGAATGTAATTTCTAACTGCCTTATCCCCATTTTTCAGATAAGAAAATATCAGAGAACTAAAAAGACAGTGCCTTTTTAGGTATGCAACAAAAGGTCACACAAATGTAAGACCTGAGAGTCTAATTAGGTTTTCTTAACCACAAGGCTATTCTGTCTCCACTATGATACACATGATATATGATACTTTGTGCCCAGAAAAATTCTCATTTAATGATTTGCCTTCTGTAAAGCTGATTAATGTCCTTTATCATTCTACTCATTTCTTGCATTCTTCCATCTAAATCAAAATTATTTGGGGATCTTAAATATTAAAGAGAACATTATCAGGATCTGCACTGGGAAATAGGACCTGAATTTCTTGATAGGTGCAAGGAACTTCTTGGACTAAGTAATCTCTAGAGCCTGAATGTCGTATCAGCTCTGATATTCTACAATTCTAATGTCATAGAGAAATACAATTTTGGAAGTCACCAGACGGGAAGTTGCTCAGAAGTCCTCAGCATGAATCTCCTCTATAGCATTCCATGACTGATTGTCCATTTTTTGCATACATATTTCCTAGGACAGAAAACTCATTTAATAAATTTTGTAACCTCAGCACTTAGTATGGTACCTGATGAAGCATTCAGTATGTTTAGTAAGTGAATAAATGAATGAAAAACTGAATGAAGAAAATGAATCCCAGACATCCAAACTCATTCAGGGGAGAAATCTAAGCATATGGAAGTTCTACATCATATAACATTTAAATTCGTATTTAAAATAATTACATCAACAACAGCAACTACCACTTATCAAGTGATTAGTAGATGCCAAGCACTATGCTAGCTAGTGTCTTAATTGTGCATTATCTAATAGAGTACAATTTTCCTGCCTATAACTTCAACCCACTAGTCCTCATTCACCCCTAATAGCTGCCATATGAGGCCTAACAATGGGGGTGGTACTATGCTACATACTTTATATAGCTTCTTTCATTTAATATCTTGAACAAATCTGTGAGGTAGATACATAATCATTTATATGTAGTAATTTTTTAAACAAAGTAAAGATCAGGGAGATTAAATAACACAGGAAGACAATAAGAGAAAGTGTCTGACTAAAAACCAGGATTGCCGATGCAAAAACTCATGTGGTTAATCACAGTGTGATACCTCGACCTGATGACTAATAGTTTTGATCTCACACATCAAAGTGTCCCCAGACCATACTCACAACTTCTGCCCTAAACCAATGACAGCCTCTGCCCCACTGTGCCTGCCGCTCCCCAGGCTTCTCTCTGGGTGTTGCAGGCAAACCCATCTTTACTGTTACCTCCTTCATGAAACAGTCTTTGAATCTGCACCCTTCTACCCACAGTCTGGGAAAACTCTGCCTTCTTCCAACCTTAAAAGCCTTTTGTTTTAACCTCTTGTGTGTTATACATCAATTTCTAGTTTGTATGAGTTATCCGGGGCTACTTTTTAATCTGACATGTTGGTAAGTTCCTAAGTTTTTTTCTTTAAAAAGAACCACTTTTTAATCCCTCTACTCTAGTGTCAATGTTTTAAAACAGGAACCACATCTCACTCAAAGTTGCATCTCCTGCTTAGATGCTCCACAGAGTAGGTATCCACAGGAGACATTTGTCCAGTTAATTGTATGCCAAGTACAGTCTATGAAATTGAGAGTATAGGCCAGGCATGGAGGCTCATGCCTGTAATCCTAGCTCTTTGTGAGGCCGAGGCGGGTGGGTCACCTGAGCTTAGGAGTTCAAGACCAGCCTGGCCAACATGGCAAAACCCTGTCTCTACTACAAATAAAAATTTAGCCAGGCGTGGTGGCAGGTGCCTAATCCTACCTCTTTGGGAGGCCGAGGCAGGTGGATCACCTGAGCTTAGGAGTTCAAGACCAGCTGGCCAACATGGTGAAACACTATCTTTACTAAAAATAAAAAATTAGCCAGGTGTGGTGGCAGGCGCCTGTAATCCCAGCTACTCGGGAGGCTGAGGCAGGAGAATCGCTTGAACCCGGGAGGCAGGGGTTGAAGTGAGCTGAATTCGTGCCACTGCACTGCAGCCTGGGCAACAGAGCAAGACTCCATCTCAAAAAAAAAAAAAAAAAAAAAAAAAGAGAGTATAGTCATATAAATAAGAAGTTACCATCAGATATCCCTGGCCTCAGTTTGCTCAGTCACTCCTCACCTGTGTGACTCAGAACAAGGTTTTTACCATTACTGAGCCTCATCTCTACAACCAGAAAATGGGGATCAATAATAGATCTGTTCCATAGTTTTGATAAAAAGAACTTAGGAAATTACCAACATGTCAGATTAACAGTAAATGCTCAATGACTGCTGTTATTTTATATATCCAATCCATCACTAACTCCACAGTGAAATAGTTGAAGTTACAGAGTAAGAGGTGGTACAACACTTATTTTCAGGGAATTCAACCCTGGATATTCTATGGCTCAGACTCAAGGATCTATCCCAAGTACAGATACTTCCCTGTATAGGCATACCTTGTTTAATTGTGCTACACTTTAATTGAGCTTCACAGATATTGCATTTGTTTACAAACTGAAGATTTGTGGCAACCCTGCATTGAGCAAGTCTATTGACACCATTTTTCCAAAGGCATGTGCTCAGTTTGTGTCTCTGTCACGTTTTGGTAATTCTCAAAATATTTCAAATTTTTATTATTATTGTTATATCTTATATCTCAGATCAGTGACCTTTGATATTACTATCATAATTGTTTCGGGACTCCAAGAACCACACGCATACAAGACAGCAAACTTAATTGATAAATATTGCATATGTTCTGATTGTCACACCAACTGGTCATTCTGATCTCTTCCTCCCGCTCCTCAGGCCTCCCTATTGCCTAAGACACAACACTATTGAAATTTGACCACTTAAGAATGCTACTACAGCCTCTAAGAGTTCAAGTGGAAGGAAGAGCTGCACATCTCTCACTTTAAATAAAAAGCTAGAAATGAGTAAGCCTAGTGAGGAAAGTATGTCAAAAGCCAACACAGGCCAAAAGTTATGCTTTTTGTGCCAAACAGCCAAGTTGTGAATGCAAAACAAAAGTTTTTGAAAGAAACTGAGTGCTACTCCAGTGAACACATGAATAATAAGAAAGCAAAACAGCTTTATTACTGATATAAAGAACGTTTTAGTAGTCTAGAGAGAAGATCAAACCAGCCACAACATTCCCTTAAGTCAAAGCCTAATCCACAGCAAGGCCCTAACTCTCTTCAGTTCTATGAAGGCTGAGAGAAGTGAAGAAGCTGTAGGAGAAAAGTTAAAATTGGAATCTAGCAGAAGCTGATTCATGAGCTTTAAGGAAAGGAGCCATTTACATAACATAAAAGTACAAAGTGAAACAGCAAGTACTAATGTAGAAGCTGCAGCAACTTATCCAGAAGATCTGGCTAAGAGCATTGATGAAAATGGCTACACTAAACAACAGATTTTCAATATAGATAAAACAGCCTTATTATTAAAAAAAAAAAAAAAAAAGACACCATTTGGACTTTCATAGCTAGAGAGGAGAAGTCAATGCTTGACTTCAAAGCTTCAAAAGATAAACTGTCCTGTTAGGGCCTAATGCAACTGGTAATTTCAAGTTGAAGCCAATGCCCATTGACCATTCCAAAAATCCTAGGGCCCTTCAGAATTATGCTAAATCTACTGTGCCTGTTCCCTATGAATAGAACAACAAAGTTGGGATGACAGCATGTCTGTTTACAGCATAGTTTATTGAATATTTTAAGCCTACTGTCGAGACCTACTGCTTAGAAAGATTCCTTTTGAAATATTACTGCTTTTTTGCAATGGCCTGGTCACCTACAGGCTCTGATAAAGATACACAAGAAGATGAGTGTTGTTTTTATGCCCGTGAACACAACGTCCATTCTGCAACTCATAAGCCAAGGAGTCATGTCAACTTTCAAGTCTTCTTATTTCAGAAATACATTTCATAAGGCTATAGCTACCATAGATCATGACTCCTCTGATGGATCCGGATAAATTAAAAACCTTCTGGAAAGGATTCACCATTCTAAATGCCTTTAAGAAGGACTCATAGAAGAAGTTCCAAATAGCAACATTAGCAAGAGTTTGGAAGAAATTGATTCCAACCCTTATGGATGACTTTGAGGGGTTTAAGACTTCAGTGGAGGAAGTGACTGCAGATGTGGTAGAAATAGCAAAAGAACAAGAATCAGAAGTGGAGCCTGAAAATGTGGCTGAATTGCTGCAATTTATGATACAACTTGAACAAATAAAGAGGTGCTCTTTATGGATGAGCAAAGAAAATATTTCCTTCAGCCGGAATCTAATCCTAGTGAAGATGCTGTAAAACATTGTTGAAATGACAACAGAGGGTTTAGAAGAGTATATATATGTAGTTGATAAACAAGTGGCTGGGTTCAAGAGGATTGACTCCAGTTTTGAAAGATGTTCTACTGTTCGTTGTCTTATTTTTAAAAATTGCCACAGCTACACCAACCTTCAGCAACCACCACCCTGATCAGTCAACAATGTCATCAACATGGAGGCAAGATTATCCTACAGTAAAAAGATTACAACTTGTTGAAGGCTCAGATGATCATTAGCATTTTTACCAATAAAGTATTTTTAATTAAAGTAAGTACATTTTTTATACAATGCTATTGCACACTTAATAGACTACGGTATAGTGTAAACATACTTTTATATATACTGTGAAACCAAAAACCTAGTGTGACCTGCTTTATTGCGATATTCACTTTATGTTGGTGGTGTGGAACCAAACCCACAACTTCTTGGAGGTATGCCTGTATCCTCTTTCAGTTCTTTCCAGACAGTCCCTCTCATGAGTTGCTATTAGTAGCTGTCACCACCTGCTTAAATCCTTACAGTCCACATGCCATCCTAGATACAATCTGTCTTATATCCATCCACATCTCTCCATCTTCACTGTTCTCCCCATTCCAAATCCTTGTACTCTCTCTCAGCATTATTATGACAGCCTCTTGATTTATCTCCCTACTTCTTTTAGACCCTTTCAATCCAGTCTTCAGTTAGCACTGGAATGACCTTTATCAATAGTCCTTGTCAACCTACTGCTTAAAATCTTTTAATGATTTCTCATTGGTCATAAAATAAACTCCTAACTCCTCATCATGGCCTATGAAGGCCTTATGATCTGGGCTCTCCCCAACTCCACATCCCATTTCATACCTTTCTCTCTACCTTGCCTTTGCTCACCATGCTTCAAACATCCTAGCCTTCTTTCCACTGCTGGAAACTGCCAAGCTCTTTCCCACCTCCAGGCCCTTGCATTGGTTATTCCCCTGTCTGTCAAGAATGCTCTCCCCATAGCACCTTGTGTGGCTGACTCATTCTCATTCTCAACTCTCAGCTCAAATGTATGTCTTCAAAAAAGACCCCACTGACCACCCCCTCCAATGTGGCTCACTGATAAGCCTCTCATTCATCACTGTATTTCTCTCCTGTCGCCTATACTGATAAATACAGTTATTTATTTATTTTAGTTAGTATGTGTCTCCTTCATTAGAACAGAACTCTGAGGCAGAAATCTTGCATGACTTTTCACCATTGTGTGTGTACCAACCACTACTTATGGCACTCAGCACTTATTGGTGCTCAGGAAATACAAAATATGTGTTGAATCAATTAATTATTGGTCTAATATTTGGTAAAAGGTATGACATAGTTCCAATCCCCAACCTGCTGAGGTATAAGGAGAAAAAGAGACACTGACCCAAGTGACACCTGATTCAGTTGAAGTCTAAGGGGATTCCACCCAGAATTTCTATAGCTCAAACTCAACAATCTTTCTCAACTGCAAACCAGTTCCCACCTCATTTTCCAGTTGATTTTCTGTCAGTTGCTACCACCCACCCTCCCTCTACTTCCCTACCAGAAGCCATGACTGCTTCCTCAACCCATTCTCTCCTTAATTCTTTGCTGCCACTCTACCTTCTTCCGCCAGAAAAAATAAAATAAAATAAAATAAAACACAGGCCTTCTTCACAATTGACGGCTAGTTGCTATGTGGACACATCCAAGAGTTAATAAAATTAAAAGAATTCCAGAATTTCACAAGAATTCATGATTATGGTTCTTGGTCTATAATTTCTGACTCCATCCTGAGATGGTAACATGGGGCTTCTGTCTGCTATAAGGATTGGACTCACCAGCCTTCCTTCCTACAATCTAAAACAATCACACACGTCAGTCTGACAAGGCCATCTTTGTCTCAAAAAGCCACCTTGGTTTTCAAAGGTTGTATGGTAGAGTCTCCCAGCTCTCCAGAGCTCTGCCATCCTCTCTCCCTCTGCCTGCCACTCAGGGATGGGGATGGCTCTTACAACTGGTGGACAGATGACTGCTGATATATCAGCAACCAGCCAAACACACCAAAATAATCATCTTTGTGCCCCTTTTGGCTTGGATATCAGTGTGTATCCTCTCCCAGGCACTACATAAATCTTTGTCAGTGAATTGATTGAATCGTGGAGAGCTATGCTCAGTTGGTCTTTATGGTTATAACACTTTCAAAGCTTGTAAACAGGCTTGAGATTACAGTACAGTGGAAGATGTTATATGCATGCAGACTGAAAGAAACAGCTTCCAGCCATTTAAATGCTTGGTGCATCCTAAGGAAATCCCATTCTGCCTCTCTTACTGCAAATGCCAGGGAGATGAAAGGTAGGGGAGAATTACCTACCCATGTCCACTGTCAATATCCCATCTTGAACCTCTTTATTGTCATTGTTTGGCTGCAAGTTACTTGGCAAAGTGTTTTGAAAGCCCCTAGGTTGTTAAATTCAAGGAATTCATGTAAGAAGCCAGGAGAAAAACAACAGCAGCAACAACAAAACACAAGCGTGGTACATTACAGAAGTTTTCCTCCCCCTTCTCTATTGTTCTCCCAAGACATTACCCCCTGCCATAAGCAAGTGGGAGACCCGGACTTTGCTGATGGAGTCTGGTGCGCTATGCTTGCAGGAACCCTATTAGCAATGCACAGAGATTGCCTGAGCCAGGCAGGTGCAATAGTGCCAAAGGCTTAAGATGCAGGGGGATAGTGATCCATCCACGCATGGGAGCAGACACCATACGAAATGTGAGGGTTTTCCGAGTCCTTCTATGCGCATCGTATTAGATGATTCCTATAGGAACTCTGCAAAGATTTATCTTTTTAAAAGAGCAGGAAGCAAACTCAGAAAGGTTCAGTGATTTGCTCAAGGTTACACAGCAAACAATATATAAAGTGCTGGTTCTCAAGGCTAAGAATGCTGGTTTTTGCTACTGCTTTTGACGTTAATAAAAATAATCCCTGTTTATAACATATAAAACAGCCAAACATTTAATGTCCCTGCGTTGGACACTTAGACACCTGCCCCATATCCAACCCTAACGTTTGTGTTGCAAATGGAATCTCAGCTCTGCTCAGGGCAACAACAACTCCAGTCTGGAACAACAAATCATTGGTCTGAGACAGTTTTTCTCAAAATCTAGTGTATCTGAATCACCCAGAGAGCTTGTTAACATACACACTGCTGGCCCCACTTCCAGGGTTTCTGATTCAGTAGGTCTGGGGATAGTAAGGAGTGAGAATTTGCATGCGCAACAAGTTCCCAGGTGATGGTGATAATGCTGGCCTAGAGACCTCACTTGGAGAGCCACTGGCACACACTGATCATGACAGTCCTGGCTCCAGTTTGCTTGCAACTAGGTGTGGCTATGTCTCTCAGCACTTTCAGCATATAAAGAGAAGGCTACTAGAGACTTCAGGAACATTTTCCTTTCTCATTAAAAAAAAAAAAAAAGTAGGTATAGTTGATGCCACCACAACCTCTTTGTTCTGCTTTGGACAGAGGTGTGATGCCTGGGACTGCAGCAAACATCCTGAGTCCCTGAGACATCAAGACAACACTTTAGGGAGGGGTGGTGGCATAAAAGAAACATCTGAGTCATTCAGGACATAGTTGAGGCCCCACATTAGCCCTAGACCACCTATCTCCAAACTTCTTCCTATTTTAGGAACTTGAACAGCCGTTATTGCTTAAGCATCATTAGTCAGGTACTCTGTTACCTGCAGATAAAAGCAACTGTAACCTTTACAAAAAGTTTCTGCAAAACAATTTTTTAAAGTAACCAAACAATGGAAATGAGTGCCTCCCAGTATGCAAGTCATCTTTATATTCACTAGTACATTTTGTCCTTAAAGGAACCATAACATTGGCTTATTTTTTTTTTCTACTGGTAGGGATACCTGACCAAAAAAGTTTGAAGTCCATTGCCAGAAAGCATGCTTTGAAAAGCACTGTTCTTGGTGTTAAATACCTTTTTAAAAAATTAATACTGAATGAAATATATGGACCAGGAGAAAAATTTCCTGAAGATATAGGTAATTAGACAATATGCAATAATTACCCCCATAGACTGGATTCATTAGGCAAAATGAAGCTTGACCTTCTGGACACATTTGTTACCAGATTAGAGAAGTTACTGATTACTGTGTACTCCAAATGTGTTCCAAGAAGCTCAAGTTCCACAAAATACTCTACCACAAAAAAAAAAGAAAAAAAAAAAAAAAGGTTGAGAAATGACGCAGAAGGTACAAAATACATGTTAATGTTAAGAGCTCTAGGCCAGGCGTGGTGGCTCACGACTGTAATCCCAGCACTTTAGGAGGCTAAGGCAGGCGGATCACGAGGTCAGGAGATCAAGACCATCTTGGCTAACACGGTGAAACCCAGTCTCTACTAAAAATACAAAAAATTAGCCAGGCGTGGTGGCAGACACGTGTAGTCCCAGCTACTCGGGAGGCTGAGGCAGGAGAATGGCATGAACCCGGGAGGCGGAGCTTGCAGTGACCCGAGATAACACCACTGCACTCCAGCCTGGGCGACAGAGTGAGACTCCATCTCGAAAATAAAAATAAAATAAAAAATAAAAAATTAACAGCTCTAAGAAGTCCTACAGTAGAAAAATTATATTCTGTCTGATGAAGCCTTTCCTAAACTTACTTGTTCACAGAACACTTTGCTCCTTGATACCCACTACTCCCTTTCAAAACACTTGAGAAAAAAAAGCTGACTTAATAAAATGGTAGTCAAGACTATCTTTTGGCATAAACAGAGCATGGTAGAAAGCTGTAAGTACTGCTATTGATCTACTTGGGTTCAAATCCCAGCTCTGTCATGTATAGTCACTGATTCTAAGGTACATATTTTTTCACATTTATCATTTCTTAAAATCAGTTACATGTCTTAGTTTTATTAGCAGCATTTTTAGTGTAAACAAAGTAATGGTGCATCTTATAATTAATGCATCATTAGTTATTTATAAAGATACTTAAACTTGGTAAAATACAGTATATGACTTTGAACTAGTCACTTAATCACTGTGCCTTGGTTTCCTCATTGGTAAAAGCAGAAGATTAGCTACTGCATAGAGTAGATATGTATGTTAAATTGTTCCTGGCACAATGTAAGTGCTCAGCAAATGTTAGCTATCGTGATTAATTATTTCAGGAACACTAAAAGGACTCTCCAAATCACTGATTCGCTTATGTTTCCATTCTTTCTTGTAAGTCATAAAATGTAAATACTTGAGGGAGTGAGAACCACAGACTGGTGGTCACACTCAGGTATAAAGACTAACAGAGGAAGAGGGGATGGATCACAATGCACAAACAGTATACAAGGATGGACAAAGTAATTGGGCCAAATCTAGGTAGGAAAAGGATAGGACTGAGGTCGGAGGCATGTTCTCCTTCCTCAGTTTTTCTCAGTGTTGAATACAGGTTTGCTTCCCCTAACGACCTGATATTATTCTTTGCTTAGAAATTGAACATCCTCAACAGGCTTCAGCCTTAAACGGCATCAGGCATTCACAGACAGCCTCATGAATGGAAGAAATTGGATGCTGGGAAGGCACCAGAAGGAAAGATCCAAAACAAAAGATGGAAAGAAGCCAAAGGCCAGCTTTTGTCTCCTCATCCTTCTGAGCATTCAAGCATGGAAGACCAGAGGCAGGGGACTGAAAATTCTAAAAGCTTAACAACCACTCTTAAAAACCCGATACAATACTGTGAGGAAATATCTTCTTTTTTCCCTTTGACGACTGTTTAATTATGTGTCAGTATCACCTTCATTGTTAGCATCATTATCTTTAAATTAATGTGGCCATTTTTCTAATGGAGCTTCATTTTATTCTCCTAGGTAATTTTCGAAAAAATTTAGCCAGGGAGAAGCAGAGGAGAAATATTTAATGGAAAAAGCATAAGCCTCAAAGGCACAAGAGTTTTAAGAACAGGCTCAGCCATGTGCTAACTGAGTGACCTTGAACACGTCATTTAATCTCAGTGAGGTGCATCTGCAAAATGGAGATAATGCCCCTTACCTTACCTACTGAAAGAAGTTACCGTGAATACCAAGTTAAATACATACGTGACAGTGTTCAACAAAAGTAAGTAATTAAAAAGACAAAACAGCCATTAAAAATTAACATTTACATTTCCTTTCTCCAAATAATCTCATGTGTTGGGACTCTATCTGACAAAAAAATAAGCACCTGTATAGAAGGAAACAGTTCAGCTGGTCCAAGAAGGAACGGAAAGAGGGAGAAAACAAACTTGAAAATTATTTGACTGTCCCTTAGCAGGGGACTGGTCAAACAAATTTATGGTACATCCATACTGTATAATATTATGAAGCTATTATTACATGAGTTTGATTTATGTATCCTGACCTAGAACATTTTCTCTGATATATTTTTAAGTCAGAAAAGCAAATAATATAGACAGTTTTTTCCTTTTAAGAAAGAAAGTGGAAGAAATTCTTACCTTTACAGGAACATTTTCTAAATGTGTGGAAAAATACAGATCAAACTGTAACCACTGATTATCTGGGCAAGGTGAAATTAAAGGAAGATAGAAGAAGATTATCAACGTCTTCTTCATGCACCTCTGAATTGTTTAACATAGTAAAATAAATATACATTACTTTTACAATTTGAAGAATCCCTGTATTAGTCCATTCTCATACTGCTAATAAAGACATAACTGAAATTGGGTAATTTATAAAGGAAAGAGGCTTAATTGAGTCGCAATTCATCATGGCTGGGGAGGTCTCAGGAAACTTACAATCATGGCAGAAGGGGAAGCAAACATAGGCTTCTTCACATGTTGGCAGGAAGGAGAATGAAAACTGAGCAAAGAGGGAAGCCTCTTATAAAGCCATCAGATCTCTTGAGAACTAACTCACTATCACGAGAACAGGATGGGGGAAAGCCCCCAACCATGATTCAATTATCTCCACCTGGTCCTTCCCCACGACATGTGGGAATTATGGGAACTACAAGTCAAGATGAGATTTAGGTGAGGACATAGCCAAAACATATCAAATCCATAAAGCTAGAAGGAAGGGAAAGAAGGAAGAAGCAAAAAGAAAGAAGGAGGAAGCAGGGAGAAAGAGAGATCTGTTATCTTTGATCAAAGTATAGGGAAGTACCTTAAATAACTACAAGATTTCAAGGATCACACTCTGTCCTTTATGGATATTGGGAATTTTAGGACATCACATTGACCTAACAGACTATGCCTTTTTGAATCACATATTTCCTCCTTGTGTCAGAGTCTGCAAGGTTCCATGGGATCCAGAGAGAATTTCTTTGCTGTTACAGTTTAGTATAAGTTTTTATTTTCTGAGTTGAACGTTTATGTCATTTTCCTTGAATCTTAAATGTAAAATTCCTTTGCCTACCACTTTTATCTTTTTCTACCTAATGTATGAGTTTCTCATCCCCTTAGAGTTTTTTGAGACTCACCCTTGGAGGAGCAGACACATGGAGACTCCTGTACTTCTGAGATCTTAATGTGACATCAGAGATGTGTGCATTGGTATTTGCTTCCTGGCACCGTGCTCTTTTCCTCTACTCAGCTTCAGGACACTTTAGTAGCTACCACATGCAGCTATTATGTTTGACCAGTTGGAAACTTATGACAGATTAGTAATAAAGCTTCAGAGATCCTTAGGATGTAGTATGATGCAACAGAAAGCACTCAGGACTCAAACACTTTTTAAAATAATAAAACACGATGCTAGTAAGCGTGTAGAGAGAAGAACACTCTTTAACTCTGATGGTGTGAGAAGAAATAGCTACCACATCTCTGAATAGCAGTTTGGTGAAAGGTATGAGAACCTTAAAAATGTTCATATATTTTTTAAACAATTTCCTAAGGAAATAATCAAGATATATCAAAAATAATCATGTATGTATCTCACATAGTTATTGTGGGAATTAGTTAATTCATATAAGATATTTAGAACAATCATTTAGATGTTTACATGACATGTTTAGAACATCATTTAGTTCCAGGTAGTAGCCAGAAAGCCCTGTATAAATGTTACCTGATAATAACAATAATAACAACTGTTATTAGTTCCCTCTTTAAATTCCTCCTCCCTCTAAAAACTTCTAAAGTATCTTTGTATAATATTTACAATCAGAAAAAAGATTTAAATAGAGATGTCAATCCCAAAGAAATAATCTAAACTTTTTTAAGCTTTATGCCCAAAGCTGTTCATACTATCATTTATAATAATGACAAATTGGTATAACTTCAATGTATAACAGTAAGGGATGGATTAGGTAAGTAATAAGCCCCTCATATGATTGAGCACTTTACAGAAATTAAAAATTATGATTCTGAGTAATTTTAATAACTTGCAGAAATGCTAACATTCCTAAGTTAGGGAGGAAATAAAAAGGACACAACATCATATGTAAATACTCTCAACTATGACCAAAAAAAAAAAAAAAAAAAAAAAAAAGGTGGGAATGGAGCAAATGAGCCTGGAAGAAATTCTAACAAAATGTTAGCTAATACCTTCTTCCTACCTCTAAATTTCACCCCCTCAAAGAGGTACCATGGAATGTAAATTTTCAGGGAATAGAGGACAGCCTCCTATGGGCACAAGAACAGCCCTCTGCTCACAGAACTCACAGAACATTTAAACAGGAAGAATAATTAAGGGAGATATGATGCATGGGGGAAGAACAAGAGTTCTGGAGTTACACGGACCAAAGTTCAAATCCCAACGTCACTCTTTACTTCCTGGGTGGCTTCGGGCGAGTGATTCAACGTCTTTAAATCTCTACTTCTTCCTCAGTTAATTGGTAGTAAGCATAGTACCTATGCCATGCATGAAGATCAAATAAGCAATGCACATGAAGTGCTTGGCTTAGTGTCGCTCCTAACGAGTTCTCAGCAACTATGATGGTGGGGGTGCAGGGGGTCACTGTGATGGTAGCATTTTCAATCTCCTCATCTCACCATGAGTAAATTGTGGCCCCAAGAGGTGAAGGAACACAAGTTCCTTCCCAAGTCATTTACCCAAACAAACCATAATCCTCCAAATTTCCTTTCTCTGCCCTTTCAGGGTCTCCCTTTTTATTGCTTTGACCCCTCCAATCCTGTTTTCCCTTTGGGGAACAGCTAAAATCATCACTTTGATATTTAAAAATCCAGTTACTATCATGTGCCCAAAGTAATAAATGTTTTAGAGTTTCAATTAAACAAAATGAGAAGAGATGGATCTCTTTTCTCTATCTAATGAGTCACACAGACCCATTACCCCACTATCCATTAATTATAACGAGGTCAGCATATTACCCAAAGTCTTCTCGTGACTGTATAATGAACCTATGCAGTGCTGTGCCGTGAGCAGACCCACAGAGAGACTCCGAGTCAAGGCTTCTAGAGTTTCTGTGCCATTTCTCTTGGCAGTCAAAACAGAGGCCTTGGAGCCAAGGGAGGTCCAGACACATTAAGGCCAGAGGTCCCAGGAAAAACATGTCTGAGATTTACACATCTAGCTTGGAAGTCAGAAAGCACCAACTGTCACTTCTATTGATGTTCAAGTGCAGCATTCTTCCACAGTGTGTTTTCCATCTGTTGTTTCCGTCTCCTACCCTAGAATCTCTACTTCTTTTTTTTTTTTTTAATTTATTATTATTATACTTTAAGTTCTAGGGTACATGTGCATAACGTGCAGGTTTGTTATATATGTATACTTGTGCCATGTTGGTGTGCTACACCCATCAACTCGTCAGCACCCATCAACTCGTCATTTACATCAGGTATAACTCCCAATGCAATCCCTCTCCCCTCCCCGCTCCCCATGATAGGCCCCGGTGTGTGATGTTCCCCTTCCCGAGTCCAGGTGATCTCATTGTTCAGTTCCCACCTATGAGTGAGAACACGCGGTGTTTGGTTTTCTGTTCTTGTGATGGAAGACACCTTAATACTTATTGACCACCTACAGTGTACCAGCCACAGTACTAGACACATTACCACCACCATTTTACAGAGGAAAAAGGGTCTCAGCCTCAGAGTAGTTAAGTAGCTTGCCTAAGGACCCATGGCTAGTAAGTCACAGGGATGAGATTTGAATCCTGACTTCAAACCACATAGTCTTAACTACTAAGATTCTTGTCTGTCTTCTAATGACCATTTCCAATGAATTGGAAACAGATCTCTATGTAAGGATTCGCCCACTTTTCCCTGCTGATCTGAAGATCAAATGAGATAACGGAGGAAAAGCAATTGACATATTGTAGGGTTTTTTGGTGGTAAAATATATGAGTTCATATTATTTTAGTGCATTTAGGGCATTTAGTTGGCACTCAATAAATATTTAGAATGATAGAACTTCATATCTGGAGAAGATTTCAAAAAAGCATCTGCCTCAACCCTCTCATTTTATGGAGAAGAAGAATAATCTGTTTAAAGAGACAACACCAATTAAAAACAGAAATGGGGTTGACTTTAAGTCTGGTTCTCCCATCTCTTTCCCAATGGTTTTCAAACCCTGTTCCCTATAGTACAGGAATTTTGCAGTGTTTTGGGGAGTGTTGTAGGTGACTAAGGAAGGGATACAGTCCCCACAACCCTCCCTCCTTTCAACGAGGATAGATCTGCTTTCATCTATTTTTGAACTGGAATCTTGGACAAGATTTTATGTGACAAAATGATTCTGCTGCTTAAAAAAAAGAAAGTTTGAAAACTGGACTTGATATTTAATTGTTGGAGTGTACAGAACTATATTGAGAAATAAGAAATTTTTATACACCCCTCTCAGAAACTGATAGATCTAGTAAACAATAAATAAAGATATAGAAGATTTTCTTAATGCAATTAATGAGCTAGACCTAGTAAACATATATGAAAGTTTGTACCTATCAAATGAAGTACATTGATGCTTCAGGCATTCATGGGAAATTTACAAAAAAGAAAGACACAAAGGAAGGCTCAACATATCCTAAAGAATCAACATCTTGCAGAGTCTGATCACAGTAGAATAAAATTAATAATTTTAATTATAACTTAAAAGTTACATATGTCTACAAACTAAAACAAAAACAATGCTACTGAATAATCCTTGAGTTAAAGAGAAATTTATGAGTGAAATTATAAAACACTTTTTTATCAAAAACAATGAAATCAATACACATTGATAATTGTAGAAAATGGCCAAAGCTGCACTAGAAGAAAAAATTATAATTTTAAATGTAATTAACAGAAAGCAATAATAATTAAAAGTAAGCAAGCTAAGTATTCAACTCAAGAAAATAAAAAAGAATATCAGATATACCAAAAAAGTAGGATGGATATATTTTTAAATATAGAAAGTAATAAAGTAAAGAAAAAAAATTACAAAAATTTAAAAAATCTAAAATATGGGTATTTGAAAATAGTAATGTGAGAAAACCTCTGAAATGGTAGGTTAAGACATTTTAAAGACAGTATGTAAATTTTTTGAACCACAAATTTAGAACAGGTCAAATAGAATTTTTAATTCCAAAATTATAAGCCATACATAAAATCAGAAAATCTAAATGAAATACAAAATTTAAAAATGCATATGTATACTAAAATTGGTACAAGAAAAAAATATAAAATATTAAATAATCAAATTAAACATTTAAAGATTTAAGATAATAATGAAAGTCCTTTGCTCTCTCAAAAAAAAAAAAAAAAAGGTTTAGGTTCAGATAATTCTACAAAAGAGTTCTAATAAACTTTCCAGGAAGAGATAATAATCCCTTGCTGTACAAACTGTAAAAGAAAAAAAAGAGGAAAATATTTTCAATTAATTTTTAGGTGGCTTATATAAACTTTACATAAAAACTGAGAAATAACATTACAAGTGAAAGAGAATTATATATCTATCCATTCAAACACATATAAAAGCCCCAAATAAAAATGTTAGCTTTAAATAATTTTTCAGACAATCCATTATGATTAAGTAGGATTTATTCAAAAAAGGCAATTGTTGGATGGTTTAACATTAGAAAAAACTAACCATGTAATTCTACACAATCATGGATGCAAGGATAAAAATCACATTGTTATCTCAACGGTTTTTTTAAAAACATTTTATAAAATTTAATATCTATTTAATTATAAAAACCTTTTGAAAAACTGACAGATGAAAGAGCTTCCACTGATAAAGGCTATATTCTATTAACTTATATCCAATATAATATCCTACTTAATGAAAATCCTATATATTGTCTTCAAATCTTCAAATCAAGAATAAGCCAAGATTTCACCTATCACCAGTACCATTCAAAATAATACTGAAAGCTATGCCCAATTTAGTAAGACAAGAAAAATAAAAGCATACTATTAGGAGAAAAGAAATAAAACTTTCATAATAGCAGATGATATAATTATCTATCTAAAAAAACCAACAGAATCAGGAAACAAACTAATAGAATAATAGAATTCAGTAGGGTGACCAGATTTCAGATAAACATATAAAATGCAGTAATATGTGTCTACACCAGCAATAACCAATAGAAAACAGACATTCATTCATAATAGTAAAAATAATAATACAATAGCTAGTTACTATGAAGGAATAGTGTATAACACCATATTTTTAAATTCACTGAATGGCATAAAAGAAGACCAAGAAAGAGAGCATTATAGTCATCAATCAGATATTTCACATTTGAAATGTTTATTTTCCCCTTATTTTTCAGTGCAATTTTAACTAAAATTTCAGCAGAATTTTCTGAACTATTTGACAAATCATATCTTTCAAATGAGTTATCTTCTCTTTGTAAAAATAAGCAAGTTGACTTCTGCTTTCTGTATATAATAAAGAGTGGGGTGGGAACCCACCATGTATAACATTACTAACATTCAAGAAAGAGACCTAGAAACCAAGACAATGACTATGAGACTCTTGTAGGTCTTTTAACAATTTTCATAGCATTCTTTTCTGTCATTGTGGTGAATTCCCATTCTCTATGAACTCAGTTTCAGTTTCTCAATCTGCAAAGTGATCTCTGGCAATGCTTTTCAAAGCATTGTCTGTTATTTAGCAACATAAAGGAGTCATGGTGCTAGTGTTAGGAGGTCACAATTCTGCCCTGCCCAAGCCTTTTGTGGGGAATATCTGCTACTATTGGTCTTTCCTGTTTGAACATTTCTTCTTTATGGAAATTATCCTTTCCCTATGCCATGCGAATCTGGTGATTCTATCACTCAAGTGGCCCTACTTCCTCTGCTTAGGCAGCCAACTTACGTACATCGTCTCTTTGGACACTTTCACTGTGGGAATTTGACCCAAGCAGGGCCAATCCAAATCCATTAGAGGGGTTAACGTGGAAATGAAAAAGAGAACATAGCACCCTTTCCTCTGCGATCACTACCTGTAAGGATAATATAAGCCTGGACTTCTGATGCCTATTTTTACTACCATGTGGAAAAAGCATTCCTAAGGATGAAGCCAATAAACAAATTAGAACAACTTTTTTAAAAAGAGAGCGGGCGATTTCATGATATTATTTTAACTGCTAGATGGAGTCATGCCTGAAGCTAACACCCCCTCTTTGATTCCCAAATACAGAAGTCATTACTTCTGTTTTGGTTTTGCTTAAGTTGATTTTAGTTGAATTTCTGTGACTTCCAACAGAAAGAACCTGTGCTTATTATGGCTACTGTATCAGAAGCTCTGAGCAAGTATTGCACTTTTATAAGCTCCCTGGGAGAGACCGATGTACATGAAAGTTTGAGAATTAATCTGTGGCTTCTTCATGCTCTAAATGACAAAAGGAGCAACAGAACAGGATGTTGGATTTAAACAAAATGAATATCCAACTCATGATCTAGTCCTTGCTTGCTCCTCTAGCCTGGATTGATGCCATTTTCTCCCTCTCCCAAACTAAGCCTCTTTTAGTTCCTCAATAGGACTTTGCTCACCTTAGTATATTTGCATGTGCTTATCCTCTTATTCTTCAATAGAACTGACTGATTCTCAATTTTTAGGTCCCAGATTAACTTTCAGAGTCTCAGATGACTTTCCCAGAGTCCTTCCCTTACCATTCCATGGAAAGAAGGTTATCTCTCTCATTATCCACTATTCTGATCACCTTGATTTTTGTTTTGTTTTGTTTTGTTTTGTTTTGAGACAGAGTCTCACTCTGTCACCCAGGCTGGAGAGCAGTGGTGTGATCTCAGCTCACTGCAACCTCCTCCTCCCAGGTTCAAGTGATCCTCTGAGTAGCTGGGATTACAGGTGCATGCCACCACACCCAGCTGATTTTTGTATTTTTAGTAGAGATGGGGCTTCACTATATTGGCCAGGCTGGTCTCAAACTCCTGACCTCAAGTGTTCCACCTGCCTCAGCCTCCCAAAGTGTTGGGATTACAGGTGTGAACCACCGCGCCTGGCCCCTTATTTTATCTTTATAGTTTTGATTACAATCTGTGTTAACTAACTTGCTTTTGGAAAATAGGCTCAAGAAAGTAAGGTCCTATCTGTCTTGATTACTATTACATTCCCCATGCCTGGCACAGAGCCTAACACCTAGCAGGGTTTGCAATAATCATATTTGTATAAACATATAAAACATCATAATGCTGGCACTTACCTGTCAGCCTTCCTTGGGAAAAGCAGAAAACAAGTCAGCATTCACTCAGTATCTCCCTTGGTTAAGTCAACCACAAAGTGGGAAGAGAAGGGGCTAGGAAAAGAAATAGAGACTTTGCTTCTATGAGAATTTTCAGATGCCTGTAGAGTGCAACCTTGTGCATGCTTCTGTGAGCAACAGAATCATCAGGTAACTTTCAGCAAGATGTAGTTCCTGTCTTCAAAGAGCTTCTCATCTGGCTGGAGAAACAGTTAAAATAAGGAGCAGTGGGGGCAGGGAGAGAAACCCAAGGAATGGCCACTCCAGAATTACACTGCCTCTTTGCAGACGCTATTAGTATCTTATGGCAAAATAATTTGTGAACCTAATAGAGAACAAAGAGAGAAAAAGAACAGACGCATCTATACCATACCAAGGGAGAAAAGAAGCAATTAAACCGACATGCCTTATTCAACAGCCTGCAGACTCTTTGGAAAGGCTCGGGGTTGGTGCTGCGTCTCTTTCTTCCTCAGTAACTTAGTCTCATTTTCCCCTTCTGGCATCTTATTGCAGTAATAGGTTTGTTATTATGGCTCTGAAGTCAGAGCGACACAAGAACAGGAGAAATGAGAGGAAGGGAAAAGAAAGCTGAACATGAACAGACGGTGTCTTGCCCAAGAGCTCTTGCCACATTAAGATACAGAGGGAAAAACATTTCCTCTCAATCGTATTTGCCTTTCTCCTTCTTCAGCATGCTCTGAAACGAGCTGCAGGGTAACAGAAGAGGCTTTCTTTGAGAATGTGTCTTGTTCAGTTCCCTGAAAGAAATAAATTACATTCAAGAGGCACATACTTACTTTGCTATTAGGTGAGGGAAGGAGAAGGGAGCTTATATATATTAAGTGTCCATTCTCTGCCAGGTCCTGTCTAGGTGCTCAGAAAATGCTGGAAGAGGACACAGACATGCCTCTGCTCTTGTGGTGCTTATATGCTAGTGGGAGAAGAGACAGCTATCAAGTAAAATAAGATAGATCATACAGATAAATAAAAATATAAGACTCAGGAACGTCTGAAGTTCCATCCTGCTTGGGAGACCTTTCACCTGGGAAACTGACCTTGCAACAAACACTCCTCTGTGTCTGCAGATCAGTAAACAGGAGACTGGGGTGTATAAAGACCCTGAGAATGGATGAGTTGCGGCTGCTCAGGAGACTTAGGGGATCTCTGCCTCAGTCAGCTGACACAACTAGCCACGGGGACTTGAAGGGCTGGGACTTCCAGTGAAAAAAATGCTGCTCTGCCCTCTCCTTTGTGTAGCTGTCTTCATGCACTTAAACTCTTACTTCTTTTAATTGCATTAAAGAAATGTGCATTCTTTGCCTGGGTCTGTTGGTATCTCTTCAATCACAGCCACCCCTGAGACAAACCTATAAAGATAATTTCAAAGAGTGACAAAGGCCCAAGAAGGGAACAAAACCAAGTGCAGTGACATTGAGTGCCTGGGAAGACTAGAGCAACATAAACAAGGATGCTCAGGGGAGGCCTCCCTAAAAACGTGATGACAAGAGGCAGCCAGGCCAAGATCAGACAGAGGGTACACATCTGCTAAGTGCCTCAGTGCAAATGCCTTGAAGTAGAAACAAGACTGACATTCGAACAACAAAGGGAAGGTCATGTGGCAAAGGAAGTGTCGCTCCAAGTATAGTCCCAGGCCATGACATGGGAATTTAGTAGAGATGCACATTCTCACCTTCTCGCCCAAGAACCAGAAACTCCAGGAGTGGAGCCCAGCAGTGTGTGTGTAACAAGCCTTCCAAGTTATTCTGAGGCACATTCAAATATGAGAACCACTAGGCTAGAATATAGTGAGAAACAGGGACCTGTATAAAGGGTTGAGCCAACACACCCTTTAGAAGCCAGATGCCAGATTGTAACAATAAGCAGGTTCTGTCATCTCAGTTTTTCATCATTGAATCTTTGGCACTTATCATGCTGCCTACTACAGAGTAGATGCCCAATACTCGTTTATTAAACAAATAAATTAATATAGAGAGCCTCTACCTTGAATGATCTGATACCAGTTACAACAACGATTTGCAAGATCAATGGTACTTTATAATACTAAAATGAAGACAAGAGAGATAAATTAAGAGAAAAAATAGAAACCATTTGAGGCAGATGCACTGAGATTAGCAAGAAATGAGAGGCAAAGATGTCTTGTAGCAAGGAGGGTCAGAAAAACTAAAAAGCAGATGGAAGATCTCAACAGGCACAAAGGTTTCAGCATTTAGTCTTGGGGTAAACTGTGTGGTTCATTAATCCCCTAGGGAGCTACTATATTAATGACATAGAACAATAACTACCATTTGTTTGTTGTCTCCAAGCAAACAAGAAATGTTGTATTGATTCAATCCATCTAAAATACAAAAATAATAGCCTCTACTTAAATGGAAAAATCCTCAGTTTCATGGAAAATTCCACTATCCAAAATGCTTCATTTCCTGAGGCCTCTTAGATAGCCAAGGTTTTTACTGTATTGCTATTACTTTTATGACCAAAGAGTTTTCACAACCCATAGTAGGTGATATTGGTGCTAACCAGATCAATCTTAAAGCCAGTTGGAGGCCTCCCCTGAATGCCTTCTGAGCACAGGGCAGCTGGGAAACCCAAGCCAGCCAAGCACCTCTAGCTGTCAAGAAGTCAGACAGGGCATGAGTCATTCTGAATGCTGGCCTCACTATTGAACTTCTTAACAGAGTGGATTTTAATAGACTCTCCTCTCCTTCTCCTTCCTCTCCTTCTTGCAATTAGTAAGTTCCTGGTATGAAAGCACCTCCTGGCACATCCAGGGAAGACATGTGAACAATCCAGAGAAGCCTGGACATCCCCTGATCACTTCCCAGGCAGGAAGCTCTTGAATGTCTAATCCAAGTCCTGCCTACAGCAAAAAGTCCATTTCTTCTCATTACATTTGTAAGTCCCCTCAGGTAAGGGTGGGCTGGCGGGGAGGGGGAAGCTCATTATAGATGTGGTGGTTGTTCTCAATTGATTTTACTTCTTTCTCTACGTTTCCAAATCTTGAGTATGTATCTTACTATTTTTTCTACCACTGTTCCCTTTTCAACAGTCAATGTTTTATTAAGGACTCACTTCTTGAATTAGTAAGAGTATCTGGAAGTCATTCTTTTGGGTGTGTTTTACACATACATGCAAATACACACAAACAAAAAAGGAAGAGATCAGTAACTAGATTTGCACTTTAACCTTCAAAGCTATCTATACATGGACTTGGCTGTCTATAGAGGTAGAGCATTCCCTGTAACCAGGAGGTAAGATTCCTTCTCATCAGTAGTTGAAATAACAGATAAAGTATTAGACTAGAGAAACCTCCTTGCCTAACTGCTATGATGTTCTGTGATGCAATGAGATGCCCACCTTGAATAGCAATTGAGGCAGGTAGCTGGAAGGAAAGATGGGAGCAGCATAGTTTTGCTGGGTTTATGGGTATCAAAGGCACACTAGTATTCAGAGAGCCCATCATTGGCAGTGCAGTGGCAGCATCATTCTCATCATTGCAAACATTTATCCAGCAACAAGCATGCCAGGCACTGTGTGAGTCCTCCTCACATCATACCTAACAGATGACTATTACTACATTCGTGTTAACTGAGGAGAAAATTGAAGCACAGAGAATTTACGTTACCTATCATCACACAGCTGGTAAATAATGGAGACCCAGGCTGCCGGACTCCAGAGCCAGTGCTCTTCACTGGCTCCATCATGCTGCTTCCCAAAAGGGCTATAATAACTAATTGCAGTTTTAGTATTTTATCTTTTAAAAAGACAGCACAATCTCTTTTCATCCTTACAGAAGACTCCTGAGGCCAGGAAGTTATCACTAAATACAAATTGGGGACAGAGGGTCAGGAAGGAGGAGGACTTGTTTATCACTAGCCAGTAGTCTGAGGCAGAGCCTCCTGGTGCTCTGTCCACATGTCCTCCTCTTGCTCTCACACCGCCTGGCTTCTCTACAACTCCTAAGCCAAGTATTTAGGCAGGAAGACAGTACCTTGTTAATCTTGTGCCTGCAAACTGGCCACTCATTCATACACACTGAGGTCCCAGATATACTCTATTAATAGCCACCAACTTCCCAGGTTAAAAAAAAAAAAAAGGCATCATAAGAAAAAAAGAGATTAAGAAACATGATGCTCAGGCTGCAAACCTAATAAAAATTTCTGATGCATCCTTTCCTTTCATCCCCTAAGTCCTCCAGTCTTCAAACCCTAGAAACAAAAATAGATCCCCCGTGTTACTGATGAGAAAACTGAGGATTGAGAGTCCACATCCTTGGTCTCCTTCCTGCCCTACCTCCCCTAACGTATCTATCTTCTTCTCTCCTGACTGTGGTGGTAACCTCTTCAGTGGCATCTTTTGCCCCTCCATTGCTGCTTTGATCCCATTGGCACAGGTTGCAGGACCATGCTTCCTGAATGGCTGTCTGATCAATCATGGCCCTCTCCTCCTCAAAGACTTTCAATAGCTCCCTGCTACTTACAGAATCAAATCCTCAACTCCCTAGTCTGCTCTTCAGTTTCTCCATGATTTGGCCACACTTACATTTTGACCTTATTTTTATTACATCTACCTAAGCTCCAGTTAATGTAGTACCCAAGGAAAGGGCCCAAGTAAGTCCTAAGCACACCCTCTTTGTGATGATGATTCCTTTGTGTGGAACCCCCTGCCACATGCCACTGTGCTTGAAACTGTGCTCAAATGCCACCCATCATGAAAAGTTCTCATTCACTCTCAGCCTAAATCTCTCCTCCTACACCACCCTCATCCCCCCAAGAGTCCACTTTGTATTCTAATCACAGGTTTGAAAATGTCACCCCCATGTGTGACAAACTCCTTAAGAGAACAGAGCAAGTCTTTTGCTTTCTTATACCCTCTTCCCTCCCAGCACCACAGTAGGTACTAATAAATGCTTCTTGAATTGAATTAAACTGAGAGGTCATCTGGGAAATAAGAGTTAGAACTTTATCATAACTTGGACTCTGAGACGATGGGGAAGTTGAAGGACCAGTGACCTCTCTCTTCAGAACTCGATTATCTGCATAAGAACAAACGTCTCAGATATCTAGCTATTAATTTGCTCACAATCATCGTGGTCTCCAAAGTTCACAAATGTCCCTTTCAATCTCTCAGTCACATCATTCACAGGAAATGAGATTCTCTTTTCATTCACTGAATCATGGTGGCCCTTGTACCAATTTCCCTTCCCCCATGGTACCCCCCAAAGCTCCAATGCATTCTTATTCTTTTCCAGTTTGCCACAATTAACCACCCGAGCATCAAAATGCCTGACACCACTCCTTTCTTGGGGCCTGTTCTGGGACCCACACTTCCTGCACAGCATCATAAATCAATAGCTGGAGACCACAGGTTTTATTGGCATCCCAAGTCAAAGAAATCTATTCTAATTAATCCTCCACACAAAAACAATGGCCTTCAGCCATCTTACAGGCAGGAGCCAACAAACCTAGAGTGAAAGAAAAGATGCAGGCCCAGCTTCTCATGAAATCAATACGACCTCACTCTGAGCTCTGTTCTGGGTCACACAGAAGAGGCAGCATGTATGGCTGAGATCACTGCAGAAGTCCCTGCCATGAATCTGACCGCTAGGACGAGCAGAGCTCAGAAGCCCTGTTGCACCACAGACCAAGAGGACTAAGAGCCAGTCCCTTTATAGGCCTTTAACCTTTTGATACACATTCATTCACTATTAACAGAGATTTATTAGGGTTGGTATAAAAGTAATTGCAGTTTTTGCTATTAAAAATAATAGAAAAAACCACAATTACTTTTGCATCAACCTAATACATAAATCATGTGTTTCCGAGTGGTTAGTATGCACACGTCAAGTAGGAAACGGAGAAATCTGGGACTGAACGACACAAAAGGAGAGAAGACACATTATTATCAATGCTGTTCTGCTACAGGGTGGTTGGACCGTCCAATGTTCAGTGATCAGCACATTGTGCAGCTTCAGGGATGGCTCAGCCAATCCCTGATGAGGGAGTGGAGTGGGCCTCCTAGCAGGCTATGGCTGATGAAGATTAGGAGGCTGGCAATGCCTACAGTCAGTGGGGAAGTGATGCTGTTGTCTCAGGTGGCTCATTACACAGAAAGAGGTTGTGAAGCATGTATTTGAAGCCTCACATACCTGGTTTTAAGTCACTCCTTTCTCCCTAGATGACTGTAAGCAAGTTACTCAACTTCTGAGTTTGTTTCTTCTTCTGGATGATGGGGGAAACAGTGGCAGTGCTTAGTTAGCCAGCTTGTGAAACTATATTCCAGGTGGAACATTGAGTAAAATACTGTGATGTGTTTTTCCCCTTCAATCCCCTAAGTCCAAGATCTAGGTCAAAACATTTGAAGACTTCTGAAAATGAGAAGTATAACAACAACAACAACAAAACTCAGAAAAAAATGACAGCAAAATTTCCTCACTTTTAGCCTTGTTTCAAGAACAATACAGGAAAGACTAGGAAGAATGCAAATCAGCACACACACGCTCCACCCTACCACTAAGTTACAATGTTCTCCCAGCTTAGTGGAGAGAAAGCCATGGAAAGAAAAGGAAAGACTTCAGACACTAATAACGGGCCCTGTGCCCCTTTCCTTACCACCCTTCTCATCTTCCAATTTATATCTGGAGTTCTGGGAGGACAGAAAACCCCTCATATCAACCTCTATGCCATTCTGAGGGCAGTGGAAACGAGAAAGCCACATGCAGTGAAAGACAGACAGGACCAAGTGATAGCCCAGCTTGGTCCTACCAGCCAAGCACCACGGGTGCTGATGACAAAGCCCAGGTCGTGGCAAGTGTGCCTGTCTGAGGACACTGCCACCTTGCCATATCAACTCCAGGGAATAGAAGGAAAGAGGGAAATCCTGAATTTGTCTGAGTTTAAGCCTGTAAGTCCCAAATAACTGAAATGACTGAGTTCCTCTGGCAGTAATGAGAATCCATGCTCTGCCTTCCGGTGGAATAGACTTCAGGAAGGAAAGTAGATTCAGTTTTAGGAAAATAACGTTATCTTCTTGTAACCTGAGTTCATGGCATATATGCCTATACATTTATGCATACACATATATTTAAAATAATGGTAAAATAAAATAATAAATGTAGTGAATTTATTTACATGCATTGAATATTTCCTGTGTGCCAGGCACTGTTCCCACTGCTTCATACAGGTCACATCATCTGTTTCTCACAGTCGAAGACCTGTGAGTTTGGTATGATTATCCTCCTTTGGGGGATGAATGAGCTGAAGCATAGAGAGGTTCGATCACCTGCCCAGGGCTGTATCATAGAAGTGGAGGGTTCAGAATATAAACTCAGGCCATCTGGTTGCAGAGCCCATGTCTTTCATCACTCTGGCTATCTCACTTCTACATGTAGCCTTCAACCTATTACAGCATGTCGACCTGTAATTTATTGAGTGCTGACTGTGAGCTGGACACTATACTAAAAGCATTACTCTTATGACATTTTTACTATTTATGATAACCCCAGGAGAAAAGTTTTATTATCTTTTTAAAAATTTATCTAGTCATCCAGAAACATACTATCTTAAAAAAAAAAAAAAAAAAGGTAAGGAAGCTCACATTTTGAAACCGAATGTATCTGGCTCCAAAAAGTGAAGTGTGCTCTCAACCCTTCCTACACAACCTCAATGTAAACACATGTAGAGGGCTGAGCTCACCATCAGGTTTACAGCAAGGGCTCCACAAGAGCTGCCTATACGAGGGTCATGATGATACAAATATGAGTTCTTGGAAATTCCACATCCACTGTCAGGGCCAGAGGGAAGGAATAGATAAGAATTAGGGTCAAGTCCCACCAAGAAGAGGCCTGGTAAGTATTAGCTGGGTTTATAGTCATGCATAGAGAGTTCCAAGACAGGCTCAGGCCCTAGCAGGCAGTCAGAGTGCTTTGCAGATGCAGTACATCCTGGGTGAAGAGGAAACATCAATGTTCAGAGCTCACCTGAAGTTCTATAGCCAACAGGACTTGACTCAAGGAACCATGGCATGGTGGACCTGAGGTTTCTGGCTACAGCCCAATCCAGACAACTCAGGGCAGTGGCTACACTGAGGCTGAAAGCAGAGGACATCAGTGGGATTCATTTCACTGGTAAGAAAATTGAGGTTCAGAGTATATAAGTAATTAACATGGTCACACAACTAGTAAACGGCAGATACAGAGACACAAACTTGGCTCTCTCTGACTCCAAACTCTATGCCTTTTCTTACCCCTGCATTTTTCCAAAGCGGAGTAAATGCCATTTGTGGCAGGAGAGAAAGGGGAGTGAAGGTACACTCTACCATTCTCTTGTCACTCAAAAGGCCCATCTCTGTGATCAGCAAATATTTTAAGTAGTCTGGGCTCGCCTACCTCCAGATCATGCTGAAGTCAGATCTCAGATCTCCCTCCCCCTCCCCCACAAGGGATTATCTAAAGAAATAAAGTCCCATTTCACAAGTTGCTAAATCCTGTTTGATCGGCCCTGCCGGGGATTTCCTGGGCTTAATCACCTGCTAGCTCTGCATGGTGAGGAAGTTGTTAGGCTATGACTTTGTTTTGCCTGTCCTTCCCCCGATGTGATTCCACTCTTGGGTATACTCCCCAAGGTTTACACAAGAATGCCCACTGCAGCAGGGCTTATGGTGGAAAAAAAGAAAAAGAGAAACACATCAATCAGAGATAGATGAATAAAACACTATATAGCAGATAAAATGAATATATACTAGATCTATACATACCAGTGTGAATAAATCTCAAAAATAATGTTCAATGCAAAAGGGAGACTGCAAAAGGATATGTAGAGTAGGGCAGTATTTCTATAAAGTTTACCAACATGCAAAGCAATACTACGCATTGAGTAGAGACTTGAACATGCAGAAAATTCATAAAGGCATACATGACAATGATAACCTACATTTAGGATGGTGATGAACTCCAAGGAAGAAAAAGAGGGAATGAAATTGAGAAGAGGTCCCCAGAGCGATTTGAATCTATTTGTAATCCATTACTGTTTATTTAAAAAGCATTAAACAAATACAGCAAAATGTTAAATCTGTTAAAGCTACATTGGGGGTACATATGTACTCATGTCATTATTCTTTATGCTTGAAATATATTATTAAAAAACAAATTTTTAAAAAAGAAAGGGGTTAAATCTTTAGTGTTTATAATAAGGAGTGTGGACTCTAGTTTGAAAGTAATGAAGGTTTTTTTATACAAGGAGAGATGTGATCAAACAGCCCTGTGGAGACAGGGAGATAATGCTACCATGGAATTATGAAGGCCTGGTCCATGCGTTTGTTACGCATAGCGTAAACAAACAAGCACAAAAAGGCAGTCTGTAAAACCCCCTGTAGCGCCTGATGGTGAAAGTACCACTGAGATCAGCCCTTCCCATCTCCCATCCCCACCTCTGAGAAATCTATCCTCCTCTGCATCATTCCAACGGCATCCTTCCACCCAGGGCGCTAAACTTCCGGTGGCAGCAAGCTGGGCCAATCCTGACATTTCACCACCAAGCTCTGTACTGATTGGTCCAAGAATGGGCAATAGCCCAAAGCTCAGCCAAGCAGAGACAATCCTTTTGTCTTCTGGGTTGCCTTCCTTGAATGGGAACCAAAAGAAAGTGGTCCTTTCCTCTGGTGGTGGAACTTAAAAGAGATAGATGCAAAGCTCTATGTGGTCCTGTTTCCCAACCAAAAGAAAAGCTAGTCAGGGGTGGTGGAGAATCAAGCCTCCCCACAGAGGGTAGCTGTGCTAAGAGATTGCTGGACCATGATGAATTCCAGTTTTGGGTGCCCCCTACAACATTCTTATCTTATGTGAGTATGAGTTGCAGAGCCTGTGCCCAGCAGTGCTATCGTGGCATCCCTTCTGGACCAGTTCTGCTGTGTGACTTTGGCCACTGATCCACAGCCTCCTGGTTCTCTGGTGCTCCAGGACACTCTGTGAGCTACCCAACTCCATCTAATAAACTCCTTTGCTACTTTACTGCTTAAATTAACAAGCACTGATTTCTGTTGTTTACAACTAAGAATGCTGATGCTGAGAGGTTATACCACCACTGTTCTCCTAGGAGACCCCAGAAAGAAGACATCTCAAAACAATGCTAAGCCAATAAGGGCTGAGAATAATCAGGATCTCACTGTTTCCAAGGAGGACTCTTGTTCCCTAAGACCAAGCCACCTCTTCCAAGAAATACCTTCACAAGGTCATCCCTCCACAGAACATGGAACATCTCACCACCATTTCTGCAGGCCGCTCTCTCATATTTACAAAGCCTGTTTATGTCTGCTATGTCATTTTATCCTCAGAGCAACTCTGGGCAATGAGCAGGGAGGGGCCTGAGACTGTAAGTCTCATTTAATTGAAGAGGAAGCCAAATTCTGGAGAAATGACATCTCTGAGTCACACGGCAACTTAACAACTGTGCCTGGAACACAATCCAGGCCTCCTGACGCCATCCCAATATGCTTAAAAGGAAATAAGAATTAATAGCTAAGAAAATCAACGTTACTAATACTTTCATGGCACTTATTATATGCCAGACATTGCTCTGAGTGCTTTACGTAGGTTAACTCATTTAGTTTTTCTCACAACCCTATGAGGTGGGTGCTATTGTGGCTTTCATTTTACACATAAGGGAACTAAAGCACAGAGAGTTTAAGGTATTGCCTGAGGTCACACAGCAGGTAAGTGGCAGAGCTATGGCTCAAGCCAGAATTCATACTCTCAATCACTACACTAAATAAGGCAGGAGGAGCAGTGTTTCTGGGGTCCAGGTTCCTTGGCCCTCACCCTCCTTGGAATGAGAGGAAGTTCTAGAAGTTTGGGCTGTGAGTGCACCCTGATCCCCCACAGCTTAGGCTGTTCTAAATGCAGGTGCCTCACGCTAAAAGCCTGGAAGGGAAGTGTGCTAACAGAGCAGGTGCTGAATTGCAGAAAAGTTAAATATGGAATGGGAGCATCGAAGGCTGCAATAAGAGCAAGGAGGGTAAAAACCAATTTCAAAACAGAGCCCTAGGCAATGATTTGGAGAGAAAAACTAATATATGTGGTATCACATAATAACTGTACAATGCCTTCCATTTACCTCACCCTTTCCTTTGGAGGAAGCCTAAGAAGTTCACAATTGCTATTACAATTCTTCCTCCTTGAAGCTCGTGACCTGCTGAGGATGGCTGTAGCCTTTGTAGGGAAAAAAGGAAGCACCAAAAGGCCAATGCAGAAATCATGGAGTGGCAAAGTATCTATCAAAGCCAACTGTCTGGGCTCGAAAGCTGATAGGCAGAAGCTAGTACAGTGAAAATCAATTCAGCAAAGGATTGTTCACATAAAACTGTCAGACAAATACCCAAATTCACTCTAGGAGAATTGCCCACTGCCATATTACCTCCAGGACAGAGGCAGGAGGAGATAGAGGGGAACAAACAGGGTGAAGACAAGGGGCAGAAGATAAACAGCAGAAATGGGCCATATGTGACAAAATTAAGAGACAATAAAGTTCTGGTCAGACAAAGCCCATTCATTCACAGATAAAGCCACGAGCAAGCCAAGATAACATATCCTCAGGGAATTAATGACTCACTCATCTGGCAAATCCATCATTCGGCATACTGGCTGTCATCCAGCTGGCCTGGAGGCCCCACCGGGGTCCCCTCTACAGTACAGAGAAAAGCAGAGGAACTGTCACTAACCCTCCCTCCTTTCTTTCTCCACCAGTTTTGCCTTGGACAACAAATAGTCCGTGCCTTCTTCCTACCAAACTAGCTCTCTGGAAATGATCTGTTCATTGTTATTAACCTGCCCTGGTATTATTTATTTCTATCTTTTTACTCATTTTATACCCAGCCAAATAGGACTATCCATTCCTCTTCATATGATCTCTGTGTGCCCATCCTGACACCTTTACTCATGTCGTTCCTTATATCTGCAATGATTTATCTTATCCTCTTGGATAATTGATCCGTTTCGGTGTACAAACTAAGTTACCAAAGGAATTCAACTTAGGTGACAGTTGCATAATTCTGTAATATAATAATAATCATTGAATTTCATACTTAAAGTGGATGAATTTTATAATAAGTAAATTATACCTCAGTAAAGCTTTTCTTTTAAGTCACTAAGGGTCCTAAGGGTCCACCATGTAATTGTGAAGATCACACTATCTAAAGGCTGTATGATGGAAATCTCACGAGAATTTCTAAGGGACACACAAAAATAGTTTTTAAAGTTCAGATGACATGTGATGCTTCTACAAAAGAAATAGCTTTATCCAAAGCAAATTATTTGCAAAGATAGAGCTTCTCATGCCTTGCTCCTGAAACAGAAGTGATACCCACAACCCAGTTAGGTATAAATTTTAAAAATAAAATGGGTTTGGAAAAGATTTGCTTTCAGTCCAGGCCCCAAGATTTATTAGCTGTGTGACTTTGGACAAATGAATTACTTTTCCCTAACCTATAAAGTAGGCATAATAGCATCTACCTAAGTTAAGAGAATTACATCAAGGGTGTTTGTAAAGCACCCAGCCCAATGCCTGGCATAATGCAAGCCGAGAAACACTGCAAAGGTATTCTATGTTTGCTCTCTTCCCTCCTTCCCTGGAAACTAGAGTCAGAATGAGCATAATGTGAATGCAATAGGAAAAGGCAGTCCCCAGTTTTGCCACTTCCCATTTCTTTCTGGTCTGTATCTTTAACAGTCTGTCTAGAGACACTTCCAGTTCTCTCTACCTTTCCCAAATCAGCTTTATTTTTCCAAAGTTTCTTCGGTGTCAAAGCAGGCAAAAGCAAATGATATATGAAAATTTTATTTACCAAACATGTGTTGCACATCAAATTCACCAAATACCTGTTGAGCATCTATCCCTGTACATCCAGAGTGGTGCTTGGAACCAGGCTAGGAACACTCAGCACATGGCAGGTCAGGACTTCACTTTACCACAATCTCTTTTCAGATTCAGTCTCATGGAATGCATCATAACTTGAAAGCAAGAATCGTCACTTTTGTTGCTCAGCTGGGTTACTCTTGAGGGTAGAAATTCACAGAAAGAAACCAAACTTAAATAATCAAACTAGATTATTTAAGTCTTTCCTGGGAAAGAGGAGCTGTATTTTAATGCTTCATTCAGATATAGACCAGAAAAACACTGGACTGGCAGTCTGGAATTCTAAGTCCTATCTTGCACCTATTGTTAATAATCATGTAATTTTCAGCAAATTCCTTTTTCTCTCTAAACCTCAAATTTCTCATCTGCAAAATAGGAATTTAGAATGGGATCTGGATAGCTGTAGGTCTGACACTGGGTTGAATAGTATACTCCCCAAAATTTCTGTTCACCTGAGATAAATGTGCAAATGTAATCAAGTTAAGATGAGGGTAAACTACGGTGGATTTCTGCAACACAAGGCTTGGGAGGACAAGCGGGGATGCAGACCTTGCTGATCCTAGAGGCCTGGTGCTACTCAGAGTGGTCTGTGTGTGGGGCTGCACTCCTACTGTGAATTACAGGTCTGTGGGAAGCTGGGCACAGTAATGGATTACAAATAGATTCAAATCACTCTGGGGACGTCTTCTCAATTTCAATCCCTCTTTTTCTTCCCTGGAGTTCATCAGCATCCTAAATGTAGATTATCATTTTCATGTATGACTTTACAAATTTTCTGCATGTTTGAGTCTCTATTCAATTGAACTAGGGTGGATTCTAATCCTGTGACTGGTATCCTAATAAAATGAAGCAAATTTGGGCACAGACAAATAGGGAAAGAGGCCACATGAAGACAGAGGCAGAGCCTGGAGTGATGTACCTACAAGCCAAGGAACACCAAGGGTTGATGTCAACCACCAGAAACTCACAGGCAAGAAAGAATTCTTTCCTAGACCTTTTGGAGAGGGCACGGCCCTGCTGACACCTCAATTTTGAACTTCTAGTTGCCAGCACTGTGAAAGGAAAAAGGTTTGTTGCTTTAAGCCATTCAGTTTGTGGTACTTTATTAAAGCAGTCCAAGGAAACTAATATAAGTCTCCTTAGACTACATACTAACTCTAGCTGATCAGTAGTGTCTGCTTGGAGCAGTGTGTTGAGAAGGATTCTGAGGCTACATAAAATACGGGGATCGATTCTTGACATCTGCCTGAAAGAGAAAAGAAAGTAATGGCAAGGATGCCTTATTTTTGCCATTTCTAAGTTATAGATAATTATTAAGATATCTTTATGCTCTGATAGTATATAATTCTATCATATTAAATTTGCATGCCCTGACAGGAGTAAAAGGCATTGTGAATAGGAGAAGTGTGGACAGAGGGTCATGCCTTCCACCTAACCACTGCTTCCAACTTCTGCCAGATAGGACCAGCATCCTTCTATTGTGACAATGGCCTGTGATTCTGTCACCCTCTTGGCTTCGCTTTCAGCAAAACAGATCTGAGATTAAGTTGACAAAGACCTGAATCCATTTTCCAACTGCCACTCTGTAAAGAGTATGACCAGAGCAAATTTGATTTATTGCAGCAATGTGGCTGATAAATGAAATATCCCAAATGCAGCAGAATCCACAAAAGGACCAGTACTTAACTGAGAAATATTTAAAAGAAGCCAGTCTTCTAGAGCCCTTTAGGAGCCCAGATAACACCAGTAACAGCTCACTCAGGTGCACCTCACCATGTCTGTCTCTCCTCTGCCAAACTATCCCTGACACCTGGTTAGGCTACTGCTAGACCGCACCTGGGATCAAAAACAAAGGTCAAAATGGTGATGCTTTGTTGGCAAAGACTGGAGTAGAATTCTCCCTTCACACAAAGTAACCTATTTTTTGGGACATGGTCTTCCCCTACCATGGCAACTCAGTCTACTGAGCTCTTCACTCTTCCACATGCCCCAGAAAGCACTAACCACATTATATATGAACCTGCAGGTTCATATATAAGAGAGCTAGCCAACATATAGAGAGCTAGCCAACACTTTCAAGGGTCAAACTTCCCCAGTGCCCTTCTCTGGCCCAGCACCCAGCACTTGTGGATGGGCCATGGGTGGCTCCCTGTTTCTGACTCCACCCAGACAAGTGCTCCCAGCTGTCTTGCTCATTGAGGGAATGAGAACTTTTCTTTCTGGGAAATGTAGGACCTTCTGTACTGCCAGCAATAAAACTTTCTACGACCAACCCACCAGGCTCTCACCAAATGAAGTCCTCTTTCCTGTTCTCTTTTGTCTGCCTTGACAAAAATTCCTGCCAAAGAAGTTCAGGCCTTAGTTTCCAGTCCTGCCCAATCTTAAATCCATCTGTGTTTCTCCATCTTCTCAGCCACCTCCCTGGCCTAAGCTGCAGCCTCCTCTCTCCAGGCTCCCTGGATTAGCCCCCTTGCTGCCTCCTGGCCTTCTGCTATGCCCACAACAGTCTTGCAAAACTGAGCATATGACTTTGTCATGCCCCTATTCAAAATCATTCCACAGCTTCCAAATAAAGACCAAATTCTAGAGTAAACGACCAGGTTTCCTTGACTCTAATCCATTGAAAACAATTGAAAAATTGTAAAATAACAATGAATTTCTTGAAAATGAATTAAAAAGACATGCAAAATACTAGCTTCAGCAGACAAAGTTGTTCTGTCAAGTTTCACTAAAAGCTTACTCTCCATTCTGTGCCTAGCTCCCCACAGATCTATAACTCACCGATGAATTGCAGCCCCCATACAAAGACCACTCTGAGTAGCAGTAGCACTGAGCCTCTAGGATCAGCAAGGTCTGTATCCCTACTTGCCCTCCCAAGCCTTGTGTTGCAGAAATTAACCCCCTGGCTCCCTTACTTTCCTCCGTTTCCTGCTACCTGCTTCCTTCTGACTCATGGCTTTTTAACATGCTGTTCCCTCTACGTGGAACTCTCGCTTTTCCTCATGCCTTCATCTATCTAGTTGCTTCAGCTCACCCTTTAGGTTTTAGCTCACGTTATTTTCTCAGGAAAGGCTGCTCACTCCCTATATACACACACACACCCCTACCCCTCCACTTTCCCCATTGCACACAGTCTTGGGGAGTTTCCATATTACTTGTTCTCACAGGATCACGTTCCATTCCTTTGGCACAATTATCATAGTTTATATATACATTTTTTTACCATGATTACTTGCTTAATAGCTGTCTCTCCATCCACTTTACAAGCACCATGAGAGGAGGGACTGCCATCTCTCTCTGCTCTGCCCAGACTCCAAGCATTGGCACAGGGCTTGGGCACCTGGGAGCATTCAATAACAATTTGGGGAGTGCAACAATAAACTGACCGAGCTGCCTCTGGTTCATCTATGCCATCCTTTTCCTCCATGAAGTGCAGTGCCTGCAACTTGCAGCAACTCATGTTGCTTGCCAATGCTTAATTTCTACAAACATTTCCCTTTGGTTCTTTGTGTCTGTGTGGCATCCTCTCTGCATCCAACTGAGTTCACATACCCTACACCTCCTCTCTACCCATCAGTTAACTATCCCTTCTGTATATAGCTCTCTTTACAGTGCTAGCATTCTTTAAACAAACATTCATGTTCATATTAATTTCACATTCCAAGCAGATCACTTAGATACATGTTTTACCAAATGGGGTTTTGGCTACCTCTCCCAATCACACATGCCTTCTCAAACAGGCAGTTGTAGAGGACAAAACTGAATGCAATGTGATGCTTCCCTAATGGCAGGGTGCCAGGCATTGACGCAGGCCAGGAGAGAGGGATTTCCAAGGGTGGCTACTCTGCTTACCTGAGTCCTTATACAGAGGCACAGACTTATACTTTAAGAGACAATCCTAAGAGCTTATCTCACTTCAGATAAAACAGCCATAGCTATGAAGAAAACAACCACGAACTAAGAGAACAATAACACAGTGAGCCAGTGACCCAGTATGTGGCTTGGCCCGGTTGCCTCCCCTCTCTGGGTCTTTATTTCTCATGCATAAAATAAGGTTGATTCAGTGGCCTCTAAATCCCCAAATGAGACATTTCCCAAATCTGCAGAATACTATAATTTTCCAAACCACATATTAGATCTCAGTGTCCTCTCTAATCACTTTATTGATTCATTCAGTAAATATTTATCGAGCATCTACTCAGTTATAGTCAGGGCTGGGGTTAGACAGATGAAGACAGATACAATCCCCATCCTTATAGCTTTAGAGAGAAAACAGATGCTAAATATAAAATTAACTAATAACTACAATTAAGGCTATAAAGGATAAGTTTAGGATTTCGTGAGGGTCAGTTCTCATTAGATTGTGTAAGAAAAGGGGCTACTATATTTGGAAAGTGACTTTTGAGAAGCAGTTTTTACATGTGTCTGAAGCCAAAGAGCTCTCAAATTATCTCACTTAGCTACACAATCAATACCTGTAAGGTTAAAAGGTATAGTATCATTGCCCCTTGTTTATACTGTTATGAGAGAGACTCTGTTCCTTACCACTCAAGGTCTGCCTCCACACCCACCCTTGCCACACCACACCTCTCTCAAGACAGCAAAACTCTCCTTCACTCATTTTCTCATAGGCTTAGTTTTCATGACTGTGTCTCCCTCACCTGAGTAAGCCTTATCACCCCAATGTCCATTTTGTGCATTACAGTATTCCCAGCGTAGTGCTTGGCACATATCTGGGGTTAAGAGTGTGGTTGAATGAATGAATGAATCCCCACAGATGAGGAACCCAAGATCAAGACTTGGGGAATGTTTTCCCAAGTCCTAAGTTAGCATGTTTCATAGATGGGTCTCAAATGCAGACCTAAGGTTGAGGAGGGCAGGTGGACAAGGATGGTAAACCACAGTCTGTGTTCTACCCTCCTAGCTAAGCCTCACCCTCTCCGAGAAGCATCACTTTATCTGTTGTATAAAGAGTTCATTAAAAAAGAAAGGGTTATTCTATTAAGTAAGAGTTAAAGATTTCTGCACTACCCCAAGAGGGTTATCATACAGAATACATCACCCCCAATTCTGTGGATATTCAAGTCAGGCTATACAGGAGTTGTTCCCACAAAGGAAGATTTGATCCCATATTCTCAAAGCTAGTTCTCATCAGTGGACAATCAGGAGACCCATGGACCTTCTTCGTGGTCCTGAGCTGGAGACAGCAGGTTTTGTGTTTTGCCCACCCAAGAAGTCAGCACTCCTAGCATCCACACAGTGCTGCCCAACCTGGGGAGTGAAAGCTACAAAGTCAACATGAGCTGCTTGGTAAAAATCCCATGTACCTGAAGATAAGACTGACCAAGAACCAAAGTTAATCTTGGAGCTCTCAGCATGATCAGTGAACCAGCCTTTTCCTAGGAGCTTCTGCAAGCAGAGCTGTGTTGATTGCGATATGAGATAGAGGAACCAGCAAGCAAAAGGCTACCACCAGCCCTGTGGGAAACCCAGGTAGAGGCAGGTAACCTGGGCAGGGGTCCAGGCACAGGGCACCAGGCAGAGAAAAAGTTTCAGAACCAAGTCTCCAAAGCAGGTGTGGGAATAGGTGCCATATTATGTCACGTCAGGGCCTGGGTTCATGTCATTTGAGCCTAAGAGTGGGTTTGGCCCTCACCATGGGGGTGGAGCTGAGATCCAAAAGGATTTTCCAGGGTTGAGGCAGGGTCACCTTATTTACTGATGTGTCTCCAGCATCTGGCAGAGTATCTGGCTAGTGTTTACAGAATGAGTTAAAAAAAAAAAAAAAAAAAAACAGAAGGAAACAGGTACTGGAAGTCAACCCAGAAGTTGATCATTATGGTAATCTTGATCATTATTAATTGAGCATTTACTAAGTGTCAGCACGGTGCTAAGTACTTCACACCCAGAATGATCCTGAGAGGAATGTATTATAATCCTCACCTGGCATTTGAGCAAATTATGGCTTAGCAACGTGAATAACTTGCATAAAGACACCAAGCCAAGAGATAGTGGAGCTGGGTTTTGATCTCAATTCTCTGATTTAAGCATCTGAGCTTTTAACTGTCATATTTTTCAGTCAACTCACTGAAGTAAGCTACAACTAAGGAATGTATAGCTTTTGTGTAGAAAGAGGGAAGAAAGGCTGCTTTTCCTAGGGATTCAAAAAACACAGGACTAGATAGAAAATGGGAATGAATATAAGGAATTATCTCTGATTCAACTTCACTGTTTCCTCCCAAAGAAGACTTCCCTGATTCCCTTTACAAAGTAAGGTTCCCCTGTAACACACTTTGAGCACCCCTCCATTCTTTGTAGCCCTTGCTACCATTTTAATCAAATAAGCAATGGTGAATGCAGTTGTTTAAATGTTTATCTCTCCCTATGGATCATAGGTCCATGAGGGAAGGTGCTGTGACTATCTTGCTCCTGCTGTACCCTAATGTGCAATCTAGTGCCTAGCACATAGTAGGGCTCAGTAAGTATTTGAACATGTGAGTTATATAACTGGTTGATATAAAATGGGAGAAAAAACATTCTAATGATATATACTAAGGAGTAATAGGAGATGAAGACAAATGGAAAAAGATTAAGACATTACTTGAAGACCCTGGAGAAGAACCTCATGTTGATGTTGCAGGTAACAGGGAACTATTGTAGTCCCTTGAGCTTCTCTGAATAAGGAAGACTAACCATATTGAGATGAGAAATACATAAGCTCAGGGAGAATTGATGCTGTACCCTGAATATTATCAATACTCCAAATAGGACCAGTGCTTGAGGTGGCAAGGATCTTATGATGGTAGCAGTGAGAATGCAGTGGAAGACATAAATCAAGGGAACACATAGATGCAGGTTCTTCCCAGGACATTTCTCATCAAAAGTTAAGCAGGTAGGAACATAAATCTGGGTTGGTGGAAGAGACAGGAGGTGATCAGACTTTGCCAGCTCTATAAACTCTCTTCCACCCTTTATAGAAGATGACATTTTACTGAAACTCAGGTGATGTCAAAGAGGGATAGGAAATATATTCTGTTATCATTCGTTTCTAAGTCCTATGCATGACCAGTCAGGAGTAAAAAAGGATATGTTTCCTAAGGTTCTCAGAAGGCTCAGAGCCATTTCCCAATGAATCATTTACTTATCCACATCTCTAAACCTACAGTTCTAGATCATTGACTTTGGAGCAGGAATACTCCTAAGGCAAGCCTCTGATCATCATACCCCTTTCACTCTTGAATCAAGAGGGAGCCATTTAAGCAGTAAGCCTTCCAGTTAGACTCTTAAGTTGCTTGCTTGTCATACAGAAGACCTGGGTTCAAGTTTCAGCTTTGACACTTATTAGCAGTAAATCACCATGCACATTAGCTAATGATATACAAAACACCACTTAGAAATCAATGAACTAGAACTGTGGTACAGAAACATGAATCAGGCCAGACGCAGTGGTTCATGCCTGTAGTCCCAGCATTTTAGGAGGCTAAGGCAGGAGGATCACTTGAAGCCAGGAGGCTGAGACCAGAAACATGAATCCTCTTTGAGGATTCTCATTCATTGGACAAATATTCATTGACCATCTGTTATGTGCCAGGTACTGTGCTGAGTGCTGGAAAACAGTGATGAGCAAAACAGAGAAAGACTATTCAGGAAAGACAGACATAAAATAAAAATCTTGAAAGTATATGTAAAATTGCAACTGTACCATGTGCGATGAAGGAGAGGTTCAGGATAATGTGGGAGCCTATAAAAGAAGGATTTGAACTAGTTGTGGAGGTCAGGGAAGGCTTAATCTAAGATCTGAAGGAGGAGTAGTTGCAGTTTAGGTAGAAGATGGGATGGAAAAACACTCCAGGCAGAGATACAACCATGGACAAAGTGCCTACGATTGAAACATAGTGAGCAGGAAGCACAGTAAGATGGTCAGTAAGTCTGAGCAGAGAAAACACAAGAGACAACATAATGGAAAATGAACCTTAGGGAGAGCCAGGGCCCAGATCCTGATAGGTCTTATAGGCCACGTCCTTGAGCATGCTTTAATCCTAAAATGAAGGAGAAAACACTAAAGAGATATTCAGATGTAAGACCGGGTAGTAGGGGTTGGACACAGGATCATTGCCTACCACAAAAAAAATTCCTCTGACTGGCCTGAAAGAGGCTAGAGTAGCTGTAGGGTAACTAGCTTGGAGACTTTGTAGCAGTCTAGCCAAGAGAGAGTGCCAGATTTGACCAGGGAGGTGCTGGACATGGCAAGAAATGGATACATTCAGTGTATATCAAAGAGGCCAAACCTACAGAACTTTCTAATGGCCCACATCAGAAAAGGTGTTTAAGAATAGCCTCAGGCTTCTGGCCTGCACAACTGGCCAGACAGAGCGGCCATTCACTCCGAGAGAGAACCCTGAACATGATCAGGTTTGGGAGTTGATTATAACTCCTGCTTTTCAACATAGCAATTTGTAGTGCCTTTGAAGCACCTAAGAAAAATGTTAATTAGGCAGTTACAGATGCATATCTGGGGCTCAAAATACACATTTGGAAATTATTAGTGTATAATGAATTGAACTGAATCTAAGGGCAATAACAAGATTACACAAGGAGTGAGAAATGAGGGCCTATGATTGGGTTTGCAGAATGCAAACCAATTCCTCTATTCAACCCTCATGCTTCCAGGGCTCTCCTTTTTAAAATAATAAAAGCAGTGATGATGATCAGCTTTATTTACTTATCCTTACTATTAACTTACTCTTCCCTGTAATATGAAGATATGCCCAAGCACTCTTGTCTCCACTTTATAAATGTGGATATTGAGGCTTAGAAAATACTATATTTGCCCAAGCTCATACAGCCAGTAAATGGCTGATTTCAAGCCTAGATATATCTTATTTCAAAAATAGTCCTCTTAGTTTGCCTTCTCTATATCCATCACAGTACTGACACAGAGAAATAACAAGCACTACTAAACCTGACAAATACAAGGCAGTGAGTTGAGCCAGTGGAAGGACCCTTGACGGTAATGGTAAAAGATACCAACTAAACTCCTACCACTACTGTTGGTGCAGCCCACATGCTCAGCCTCTGGTGAACGTCAGTGTCTCTGCTCTGTTTCCTCCCTACATTTGTCCCCTGGGCAATATGAAGAACGGCTGTAATGACTTCGCCCCCATGCTGACCCATTATAAGAGACAACTTACACCAAACCCCATGAGAGCCCTTGTGATACAGCAGAGCAAATTTCCATCCAAACATGGAACACTTACTCCTCTTTGGCACTGGGCAAGTTACTTAACCCATCTCTGAAAAACAGGAACAGTAACATGCTTGCACCCTGGGCTATTTTCAGGATTAAATCATAGGATGCTTGAGAGAATGCCCTGAAAACTTACGTCAACGATGAAATCAAACTTGTATGTGGGAAATCTTGTCTCTCTAATGGATGACATTGAGCCACTAAGATCTATTTCAAGCACCAAACCAGATTAGTAAAGAGGAAATGATTGGAAGCAGCAGGTAACAAACAGGATCTATGAGAAAAGTTGTTTTGTTTTTTAAAGATTGACATTAATTCACCTTAAAAAGAGGGATGAGAAGAAGTTGACCTAATAAATTATTTCTCCCACCAGGAAAAATAAAATAGGATGATAAATGTGAATAAAGCTTAGCCTTTTGTAAAATCTGTGCCTTGGTGGCCCCAGATATCCCTCATCATCATCATTCTCATTCTCATTGCTATCGCTGTGCCGGGTACTTGATAATAAGTCCAGGGTGTGGTCATAAGAGTAATATCAGTAGCTAACATTTTATTGATTAGTTACCATGTGCCAGCCACTGTGGACTAAATGCTATATGTGCATCATTTCACTGAGTCCTTTTGAGTGACAGGTATTGATCAGAGGAGGTACCTATTCCATTGAAGTAGAGGAAGATATCAGGGTTAGTCAATGAATTCAAGGGAGCATGTACAAGTCACTGAGATTGTATGATAAAATAAAGGGTTATTGTAGCAGAAACTGCAGAATTTCTACATTTTAGAGACTCCAAAGAGAGATAGACAGAGTGGGATTTGGGCCAAGTAGAGTTAATCTTTCAACAAACCCACACGGTACACACTCCACTCCGAATCACTATATATCTTGAATGAATTACACAGTATTTCAAGCTGTCTTCCAGTGTTGCCTAAAACAACCACCACTACCACCCAAATAACATATAAATTCAGCCCTTAAAATCTCCCAAGCAGTGTGCTGAGTACTTTTAGGCATTCGTTTATTTACCTCAACTATGTAATAAGGTAGACTTATATGAATCTGTTCATTTTAAATATAGTGAATCTGAGGTTCAACAAAGTTTAATAATTTGGTCAAGGTCACACAACTGATAAATGTTACAGCCTAAATTCACAGGCAAGGATATTTGAGTCCATCATTCAGGATCTTAATCAGGACACTTATTCCGGTTTCTCATCCAATGTGACCAGTCTGCCCTGATTCAGGAGGAGATGCTCTATCATAAGATATGTGTACAAGATGCTTCTTTTATGCTTTTTATTTTTTACTTTATTTTAATTTTTATTATACTTTACATTCTGGGATACATGTGCAGTATCTGTTACTGCTTGTTACTGTATAAAGCGATGCTTCTGAAGAAGACATTTTCTTTCTGAGGTGTGGATGAAAGTGAATCTGGGGGTATATGGAGTCCAGCAGAGACTGAGTTTGTCAAAGAACCAAGAGAGCTATCCATGCTCTTAAGTTCTTTGTGGGCAAAGTGACTCATGGGTGATTGTCACCCACCCATCATCTTCCAAAGAACCTTCAATTCTCAGAGGGATTTTTAAATTCGAGAATTAGCAAAGTGAAATATGGACCAAGATAATCTCCCACAGGAAACTAAATAGATTCTTTTTGTAGGAAAAAAAGAGAAAAGACAGCTCATATGTGAAGCAAATTCACCCAGGAAGCAATTAAGAAGCTCAACATACTATTCATAGGAACAAAGCCACAGGCCTGGATTCAAGACCTTTCTCCAGATTCACTGCTCCAGGCTTCAGTTTTCTCATCTGAATAGAGAACCAGTTTGGATTGAAAAATTTCTGAGTTACCTTCCAGCTCTGACAATCTATGATACTGTGATAAAATGTTTTCTAAGGAACCTGACAAGCATTTGGGAGATTTAAGAAATGTCTGCTTTGGAGGAGAGCTGAGTAAAACCACCTCACTGCCATTTACCTCCATCTCCCCCTAACACGCATGAAAAGCCAAACTACCCAACTCTTTGTTTCAAAAGTTTCTGTACCTGGCTTAATGTTCATATTACCCAGGTCTGAAGCCACAGTAATATGGAATGCATTGCTTCTGCCTTCTGTGCATTGTCAGACTGTACACATCCCCGTTTTGACCACCTCTGGGGAATCAATGAGTGAAGGGAGATGCAGGGTTTATCTGTTTGGCAGGTGAGCTTCTGAACTGGAATTCATGGGACCCCTGGTGGGTCTGTCATTCTTGACTCCCCGGCATGCATTATAGCTTCCAGCAACAGCAGCTCCATTTTCCTTGGAAATCGTCTATTTTCTGTTCATATGGTTTAAATAGGGGCAATCCCTTTTACCAGCCAGACCTTGAGCCATCCACATAGTTCACTCACTGGCCACTGAGATTGGTTTAGGGATGAGCTTGCAATCCAGGCCAGGTCAAAAAGAACCTACCCCTGGACTTAATGTTGTAACTATTGGGAAACAGGTGCTCACTTTCTGTTGGAGCTGCTCATATACCAACCTGAAGAAAGGGTTTCCATCTTAGCTACCCCTTTAGGAAAATTTGTCTGAGAAAAGCCAACACAAAGGAAGGAAGATACTGTACTCAGAGGAATCAGATAACGGATAACAGTACAGGAGCACCTAGATTTCACCAAGCCTGAAGTTTAGCTCTTTATTTTTTCATGATAATGGCAAATAATTTTTCTTCTTCTTTGACCAGTTCAAGCTGCATTTCTTTTCCTTGTAACCCCAAGAGTCTTGAATAATACATATTTTGGTAAGAAAAGGTCTTTATTCAATTTCTACTAACTAGGTATTATGAGTGTAAGCTGAAACAATATATGTCACTGTCGTTTTCCTTGAGTAACTGACACTATTGGTAATTTAGGTTTCTTCAGGTTATGACATTTTATAATTCTTGGTAGAGAAGCAATTTAAGCCACTCCACAGATGCCCAACAGCATTCCCCATCTTCCCTTCCCTGCCCTGGGTTTATCCCACCTAGGTCTTCAGTCTCCTCCCAGGGTCTCACGTCATGCCCCAGCCAACCCTCAGATTCAGAAAGGATAAGAATTTTTCCCAAGACAATACAACTAATAAATTTCTCAAGCCAGACTTCAGAGATAGCCTTAAATCTCTTTCCCTTGCCCCGGTCCCTAAATTTGTCTTGAAACTTTCTATCTCTCCATTTCCATTCCACTGTCATAGGCCAAGCCACCATCATCTCTTGCCTGGACCACTGTGACAGCCTCCAAATGCATCTTTCTTTCTTTCAGATTTGCTCTCCTTAAACTATTCCATTGAATGGTATTCCTAAAATAGAATTATGGCTGCCTTGTTAAATTCCTCATTGGCTTCCCAGCTATACTTAGAATATTCCAACTCCCTAGTTTTGCCCTAAAGGCTGAGATGATCTGACCTTGCTTCCTCTGTAGTCACCCATCCCATTACTCTCCCTACGACCACCTCTGCTCTTTAGACGCAAATCTTGCTTTTCTCTGGTATTTCAAACACACTAAGCTGCCTCCTGCCTCAGAGTCTTTGCATGTGCTATAATGCTCCACTCCCCACCTGGCTGGTTTCTTCTTTTCCTTTGGGACTCAACTTAATGGCATTTCCTCAATAAAGATGTGGCCATCATCACCAAGCTAGTCTTATTTCCATAACCCTAGTAATTTTATTGCACTGCCCTCATCACAATTTGATGTTATCTTGTGTATTTGTTTACTTATTGATAGTAGTCAGCACTACTAGAATATAAGCTCCATGAAAGCTGAGACTTAGCCTGTTCTGTGCCCCAGGGTATTCTCAGCCAGGATTGTGCAAGATACATACAGATAAGAAATATTTGTTGAATGGATGGATGAAAGCAGAGATGGTATTATTCTAATTTAGATCTGCTTAGGTTTTAAGAGACTAAATATCACTTGTGACAAGATTCCCAAACTTATAGTCAGTAATTCTATTCTTCATTGTGTAAAATGAGAAACATCTCACCCATTTTGCTCTATAAAATGGGATTACTATGGTGCACTGTGAAGCGCAATTAGAAGACTGGTGGTCACAACTGAAACATCCAGAGAGGAAAAAAACCATAACATATATCAGGTATTACAACTTATTGCATGCATGTCCAGGAAGCCCCCGGACTGTTGCAATCTTCAACAAACTTTGGCTGAAATATAAACAAAATAGACTTCTAATCTCTAGTTTTTAATAAAAAAAAATTGAGGAAAGATGATGAATGTTAAGGCAATTGCAGTAGAAGATGTATTACCTTCCATTGTTCTCTGTTCAGATCTGCAGCTATTTCAGAAAGAGAGTTGGTTACAAGGTAAATTTCATTTGTTTGGGATAAAGAACAATGTGACATTTTTGACAGTGTACTGTAAAATATGCCACATTTTTTAAACAAAGTGAGATATAATAAAAATGAAATATAAGATTTCAGAGAAAAGCTAAGATTAGAAAAGAGCTCATAGCTCTTTTTAGACTGCACATAACATTTAGGGGAAAAAAATCTCCATACCCTCATATGCAAAAATAAATTAAATAATGACAAGGGTAATTAACTAATTATTTTGTGGCTTATTTAACATTTGTCTTGCACTACACTGTAAGCTTCATAAAAGCAGGGACTATGTCTGTCTATGACTCCAATGCCTAGCAGAGAGAGTTTGTACTCAAATGAATGGAATAGTAATGTATAATATAAGCCTCTTGGGTTCCTTACAGGAGGAAATAATGCTTGGTAGAATCATTAAATTTCAAAATCATTGTGAAACTCAGTACAAGAACAACAGAGTTCACCCATGGACAAAAGATCCCTGTGGTGGGATGAGAAGGGGTTGAATATCATCTCTCTGTTTAACCCAGCACTTAACAGTAGAGGTAGCTAAGTGCCAGACCTGGATAATTCGTAGAAAAATGTGGCCTGGGAACCCCAAGACCAACAGTGGAGATTATGGGAAGAAGCCAGGTCACACTTTGCCTGTCAAGGCAGGATGAGTTGATGAAATCCTGGTTCCAAACCTGCCCTTAAATCCAGGTCACCTTAAATAAGTCACTTGCCCTCCTTGAAACTTCAGTCTCTATAGCCTCAAAGAAGAGGAAGGTAGATCAGAGATGCAAAACCACCTCAGAATATTAACAATTAGTGGTTTTACAATGTGCCAGAAACAGGAAAGTTCTGGAACCAAGCCAAACCCTGCTTTAACAGAGCCTCCTAGACCCTTTCTGTAATGCCAGGACCCAGTAACACCCTTTCCTGGATATGGCCAGCCCAGAGCAGAGACACTGTCTAGGGGAAACAACTACTCACATCCCAGTCTTCTACCGCAGTGGTTAAAATACAGAGGCTAGAGTCAGACAACCTGGATTCAAACCCCACAACTGCCATTTACCAACTATGTGACCTTGAGCACAGCTCCAAATTCTTTATCTGCAAACTGGTGATAAATAATGATTATCTTCATCATGATGACATTACGAAGATTTCATGCCTAGAATATAATAAGTGCTCAATAAATGTTTGCTAGCACCATCATCACCATCAACACCCCCACTGGGTCATAGTTTCCTCCTCTTCCCGTCAAGTGCAACCAACCCTGAAATTTCCTCTATTTTATTCTCAGCTCCTTCAGAACTGTGTATGCCCGAGCACATCATGCCTCTGGTACAAATCAAAGGCATATGATCTCCCTTCACTGACTCGTCCCCGTAAATCAGCATCACTCCCCGAACAGAGAGAGATTCAGATTTCAAATGCATTTTCCAGTCTACCCTCTCTGGTGAAAGATGACTTCTCAAAGCAGAGTTTAGGGCAGAAAAGAAATTTTTAGAGATGACCCAGGTCAGCCCCCTCCATTTACAGTTAGGAGCACTGAGGCCAAGGGAGGAAATGAGAGTTGCCCAATTAGAAACTAAGAATTGCAAAGATAAGTCTAGGACCCAGAAATCCTGATTCCCAGTCCTGCACAGTGTTTATTCAGTGGCATAACAGGAGCCAAAAAAGGGATGCAATCTGTCCCTGATATATGGGCAATAAGGGTGTGCATTGTCTGTAGAGGATTGTGAATTTTTTTTTTTTTTTTTTGGAGACAGAATCTTGCTCAGTCTTGCCCAGGCTGGAGTATAATGGCACAATCTCAGCTCACAGCAACCTCTGCCTCCCAGGCTCAAGCAATTCTCCTGCCTCAGCCTCCCAAGTAGCTGGGATTGCAGGTGTGAGTCACCACACCTGGTTAATTTTTGTATTTTTAGTAGAGACGGGGTTTCACCATGTTGGCCAGACTGGTCTCAAACTCCTGACCTCAGGTGATCCAGCCACCCTGGCCTCCCGAAGTGCTGGGATTATAGGCATGAGCCACCGTGCCCAGCCAGTAATTTTTAAAATGATCAAAAAGCATCTGCTTTTTATTATTACCAGGTGCCTGAAATCGTAAACAATGCCAGAGATAAAATATGCCTCCTTCCTCCCCCAAAAATCTTGGTTGGTCTAAGTTCAGAATAATTGCTAAGGTTACTATGGAACTTATGTAATATATAAGTTTGAAATGTTTAGGCTGAGCCCCACACATTAATTTCAAAAGAAAGCTTGTGACAGTTGGAAATTTGGGCCCAGTTCCTGCCTCCAGCCCCATTGCACTACATATTCCAGCATTTAAACAGTAGATTTGGAATAAACAAGGATAGCACAGTGATTGTAAAGCAGGGAAAACAGAAGTTGAGATCATTCAGTTCTGTCATTCTGTGGAACCACCTAAAGTTTCTATTTTGGTTTAAAATGTAAAA